>NC_087066.1:10184466-10462865 GCF_963678635.1 Symsagittifera roscoffensis | reverse complement strand
GTCCAGGCAATGTCCATTACAATTTTATGATAAATGGTAAGTTTTCCCAATCTATAAATGGAAGGAGATAGTTGTCTCGCCACAGGTGGTGGTCACAATTTTTTTTAAGAGATAGCCGAAAATGTGATTTAATCTATGAACAAAATCAAAATATAAATTAAAATAGATATGAGCAAGTAGTGAAGGCTGTTCAGCATTGTTCCGCTGCTCCTATTTTGAGCTAGTGCGGGTATATTGAGGAACGTCAGAGTATTCTGCTACGTGAGAACCCACCATGCCAAAACCCACTAGTGATGTCAGAGGGCGACGGAAATTATATCTGCTCCATTTAAATACTGAAAAAGTATGCTTTGTTATAAATTTTTAAGGTCATTTGCCTGCTGGATGGCATACGAATGAGCTTTTGAGCCTGGAAGGGGTGATTTGTAGAAACTTTGTCGACTTCTTATCTGTTTAGGTCGGTCAAATTTATTTTCCCAGCTCTCCCAAAACACATTTTAGAGCCTTCTTTGGATTTGTTTTGCAAAGTATTCTGGTAAAAACTGCGTAAAACAAAATTCCACAAAAAAATGAAAACGGCTTGATCAGCATTTTTACACATTACGGAATTGTATGACAAGCGAAAACTCTATAACTAAGCCTGTTTTCTTGTAAGTCAAAAATGTTAGCTCTAAGTTCCATTTGGAGGTTTGTCATCTTATTTTATGAATTTTACGCAAAGTAATCACTGAAAAAAAAAATGTTGGAAACAGTTCATTTGAGCATAGATTTGTTTTCGTGACAATAAACAGTACCTCTTTTTTGGGATATTGTTTTATTTGAAGAAAAATATATCAGATACAATTTTCAAACGTTAAAAAAAGCCTATCATAAAAATGCTCTAAATATACAAGAAAAACATCTTAAAAACAAATTTTTGAAGCTAGAAAGCAATTTCATTATGCGATATAACAAAACCGTATAATAAGCTTATTTTTAATCCAAAGTTTGAAATCGCTTTCGAAAGATCAGAAAGCTTCATGATCATCAGTTAGTCAAATTTATTGTAAATTTCTGATTTATGAAATATTCTTTTTTTCCTCAAGGTTATGTGTGAAATTGTATGATGAAAGTTTGTGGTATAAGCATACAAATTAATCCGGGTAGACCCAATTCTAGGAGCTTGTCGCTATTCCCCCTTTCTGACACGCGATCGCTACCAGGAAGACTTTAACTACGAGGCTAAACTTTGTAAAATGTAACTAGTCTCCGCTGCAGGCTGGAAAAAGATCGGTCGTCCAATCTGCAACAAAGCAATTTTCTTCGATCTTTTTGCTTTTGCGCGAAATGCAAAGCTCAATTCTTTGACATATCACCTGAACTCTTCGACCTTTTTTTCGCATTTAGCCAATTCAACGACACATTTTTGCGTGACGACAAAAATTACGATGCATTTATTTTTTTATTTAATTCGAAAAAAAATCTGATTTCTGGATGAGAACAAACTTTAGACTCGGGATGATTATTCTTAACAATTAGAATATTCTGGTATCTCTTGTAGAAACCATGCTCCTCCATATGAATAATGAACAAGTTAGAGCCTATAGTTGTGTTCATAATGAGGACCATGGTCCTTTAAATAGATTTCTGAGTTTTCTGGAGAAAATTGGACTGCTGTTTTGTTTGCAAAACAGCAAATTGGGCGTCGCTTTGATTTGCATGCGGTTTGAACTGGTCTGGTGCTTAGTCGGATATACTCTTATCTGTTTGTGACATCCATGTTTTGAATCTGATCCACCAATACTTTATCACCCTTGCAAATTAGTTCTTGCAAAGAGTAGGTCGATTTTCTTCGTCGAGTCTAAAATCAATCACTATATAGTCTTTTATGAAAAGCAAGGTACCAGAAAAAATTTTAAAATGGATACAAAAAAATTGTATACAAATCTAAAAGACTAAAAACCAGCATCCACTTTCAAGCGCTCATGAGCAATTCCTGTTTGATGAAACAGATATTATAAAAATGTATGGTATTATGTTCTATAAAAACTAAACTACCGATTTTTAAGAAACGTAGTACCAATGGAAGTTCCTGTATACTCCCCTAGTCTCTTTTCTTACCCCACTTTTTAAGATTTTTTCGTTTTCTCAAAAGCTGCCCACCCAATTCTAAAACAGGTAGAACAAGTTAGGCGAAATTCCCTGCCTAAGCGGCTACACCCAATCTTTCTTACACAAAAAAGTATGGCCCTCGAAAAGACAAAATTTTGATTTTTTTTTTTTTTATATTTTATGAATTTCCTCAAAAGTTTGGACTCAAGGGATAGAAAAGGTTGTGGGAAGCTTTCCTGAATAAGCGGATACTCCCAAAAAAAGTTCACACAAATAGTTATGGCACTCGGAAAAGTCTAAAAAAAATTTCAACCCTTTTTTAAAATTTTTTTTGACTTTTCTCGAAAACTACCCGACCACAACTAAGATTTTGGGATCTAGGGAGAGAGCGGGTTATGGGAAGCTTTTGTCCAGGGAGTTAGCGGTTTTGTCCAATTATTTTACCTAAAAAGTTATCTTATTTGGAAAAGTCATACATTTGACTGTTTGACCGTTTTTTTTAAACGTTTTCAAGTTTTTTCGAAAACTGCCCTCCCAAATCTAAAATTTTGGCTTTGATCGAAATAACAGATTGAGTGAGGTTTTCTTGCATAAGCGGCTAAGACTATATTTTTTCCCAAGTTTTTATTTTTTTTTTCATTCTGGATTCATTGGAGAGAACGGGTTGTGGAAAACTCCCGTGGATTACGGCTATGCCTAGATTATTGGTCATAGTCTTAGGAAAAGAATTTTTGTTTTTTTGACCATTTAAAAAAACTACTAACCTAAATCGGACATTTTGGGATCATACAAAAGAAACGGCTGAGAGGAGCTCCGCTGTATAATCAACTTCTTATCAGTGAATTCGATTGTTTTTTTTTTTTACTTTTTGAAATTATTTGTTTAATCCCGCATCAGTGCAGCAAAGTCAAAGAGATCAAACAGGTACGAGCAAACAGATAAAGCTCGAACCCCCAGTTCACGGGTCCAGGTCCTAGACTCATGTCCAGACTTTTGTGGCAAATTTTTGGGATGTCCAGACTTTCGAGACCGATTTTAGGCTTGTCCAAACTTTCGCGATCACGATGATCCGTCGCGATATTCGCGACGGAGACATAGATGGTGCGAGCCAAAAAACGCGACTCATATTTGCTATGTCCAGACTTTTGCGACCAATGTTTCCCATTTCCAGACTTTGGCGTATAAAAATTACGCAAAACTATCATGACGTTTTCTGGTACTTCTAACAAAATGATCTATTCTTATTGGGGCAAACAAGTTTCAATAAAGTAAAATTACGCGACCCAGGTTGAGACAGCACGACCACCGCGACTCAAAAAATAGCGCGACCGATTGCGGTGGAGGCGGCGCGTTTCAGAAACAGCGCAACTCAAAGTGCAATGGCTCGAGCAGCCTGGGCGGCTCGAACAAAAATGATAACTTACAGACTATCGCAACCAAGGCAAATACTGCGCGACATTCCAGACTAACGCTGAGACGGCACGACTTTCGAGACCAAGGCGGAGACGCCGCAAACAAGAAACAATTTCTTGCAACTTCGCTACCGATATGAATACATCTCGACTTTCGTGACGGAAGCGGGTACGATACAATTTTCGAGACCAATGCGGAGACGGTACGACTTTCCAGACCAAGGCCGAGACGGCGCAACCAGGAAAAAGTTTCTCGCAACCTTCGCGACCGAGATGGATACGGCGCGACTTTCGCGACCAAGGCGGTGACAGCACAACTTTCCAGATAGGGCGGAGCCGGTGCGACTTTCCAGACCAAGGCGAAGACGAAGCGACCTAGAAAAAACCTATTGCATTTTTCGCTACCATGTTGGGTACTACAGGACTTTTGGGACCAAGTCGGAGACGGTGCAACTTTCTGGACGAAGGAGGAGACAGCGCGACCAAGAAACTATTCCTCGTGATCTTCGCGACCGAGGTGGACACGGCGCGATGTTTGTGACCTAGCAGGAGACGGCGGAAATTTCAAGGCCAACGCTGAGACGGCGTGACTTTCCAGACTAAGGCGGATAGGGCGCGACCAAGATACATGTTTTATTTCTTTGTTTTTTTGATCATATCCTTTGTCTTAAAATTATGCAAAATATCAGGTTTTTTTTCCAGTTTCCACTCCTTTAAAACTCAACTTTGAAAAGTCTATTTAACGTTGTCAAAAAGCGATGAAATTTGGCGTGGTGAACAAACGATAATTTTGAACAGATTTGTTCTTCATACTTTACAGCGTATTTAGCCGTAATAACACATAAAACAAACATCAAACTCGGTACTTTGAAAGGGGGAACTGGAAAAGAGCCTAATATCTTGACATTTTGAGTACTTTTAGTAATATGATCTTTTCTTATTTGGTTGAACAAGATTCAGAAAAGTAAAGTTATCGAAATTGTGATTATTTGTTTTTGAACAATTAAAGGCCGAAACAGGTCATTTTACTGTATGCCATGTCTTTTCAAGAGTAGATGAACGTAGTTCAGGATTTTATATAGGTCGAGATGGTTTTTTATATCTCTAGCGTGCGATAAACATAGCGAATTCTTTGTGAGCCAGGTTAATTTTCTGCGCAACCCAATTTGTCACTTTGCGCAATTTTTTTTATCTGCTCGATCTTTTTTTTCTTCAAATGTGCAACTCTTATTGCGACTTTGCTCGACCCATATTGCGTTACTGCACGACCCAAACTGCGAATTTGCGCGAGCCATGTTGCGCCTCTGTGTAACCCATGTAGCTCCATCTCGATCGCGATAGTTTTTTCTGAGTCGCGCCATCCCTACATTGACTTTCGTCTCCAATAGTTGATTTGTTCACCATGCAAAATTGCTTTACGTTAGACAAAGAGAAATTAGTTTTTCAAAACTGAATTCAAATGTGGGGAAGTGCAAAAGAGCCTAAGTTCCAAGAATCAACAAAGTATAAAGATTACATTTCGGAAAATTTACCGGTCCCTGTTTTTCATCATCTGTCAATCAAAGTACAGGGTCAACCTACACAAAATACAAATCATCAATAGTAATTTATTTTGGCCTATTTGTGATAATTGAACTACAATTTAAAATCTCTGAACGCTTTATAATGCTCAGAAAACATTTAAAAAAGAAGCTGCAAGTCTAAATTGATTTTTTTTTCAAATTCACATCACGCCTAGTGGTAGTCATTGCGTATAGGCTTTGCGTGCTGATGGCGATTTCAAAAACAAAACACATCAAAGTTTCTGATTTTTTCAAGTTTTTGAAAATTTTATTAATCTGTTGACTTAAATTTTAGTGTTTTCTTAACTTTGATAATCTTTTGACCAAAAAACACTTCAGATATTTCGAACGTCAATCGTTATAATGCCAGTGAAAAAAGACCTACAGTGGAGTTTTATGGATAAAAGATGGACTTTTTTCCACTCCCCCCATTTCTCAAAATATCGAGTTTTATGATGATTGGTAAATAGAAAAGAGCCAAAAGATAGGCTCTTCTACCTTTTTCCCCCACCAGCAAAGTTTTACAAATGAAAAAATGTTCACAATTATCGATTATTTTGAAAATTAGCATACGGACCATAAAAGACCTTAACTTTTATCATCTTTTGACCAAAAAACACTTCAGATAATTCAAACGTCAATCGTTATAATGCCAGTGAAAAATACCTACAGTGGAGTTTTATGGATAAAAGATGGGCTCTTTTCTACTCCCCCCATCTCTCAAAATATCGAATTTTATGTTTGTTTTGCGTGTTATTACGGCTAAATTCGTAAAGCTTTGATGTACTGTACGATGAAGAAATCTGTTCACAGTTGATCATTTGTTCACCATGCCAAACTTCCTTGCACTATGACAACGTTAAACAAGCTTTTTAAAATTGAATTTGAATGATTGGGAACCAGAAAAGAGCCAAAAGATAGGCTCTTTTTCCTTTTTCCCCACATGCAAAGTTTTACTAATGAAGAATTTGTTCACAATTATCGATTATTTTGAAAATTGGCATACGGACTATTAAGGAGATGCAAATTTGGTCTTCATAATTAACCTTGTAAAACTACTCGTTCAAACCATAAATTTGATGCTCATGTGAGGTGGGGAGGGGGGCTTACATAATTTTTGTCATTATAATGCAATATAGATGCAACTTTAGCCCATGAAATTGAATAGTTGCCATTATTTTTGATTAATTCCATAACAACAAATACCATTTTATTTGATTCTTATCTATTTTATATCCTTATTTGATTATTATTTTGTAATTTATTACCAATATATTTTTTATGGGCGCTTCACAACTTTTGAGTTTATCCTATTATGATCCCCTCAGCCTAGAACAAATTTAGCCTATCTACCTCCATTCAGCGATCTATAAATTTGGGAGGTCTAAAATGGAAAATACCGAAAAAAATTTAAGTCGAACGGATTTTTACAGCGAATGGATGCGTCAGAAAATAGTTATTGAGGCAAACATCCTAGTTGTCATGGGGTCACAAAATCCCGAGGAAGAGTATTCTACCAAACCCTCTTTTCGCTCCTAATTTTGCTATATAATGAATGCCGGCACAAATCGTAATTTTAAACCAGTGGATTATTCTTAACATGCTTTGTTGTGGCCGATTGTATGTATGATCGCTGTGCGAGTAACAATGAAACGACACAAGATGATAGTAAAACACCCAGAACTCGACGGCTTTGCAATTCCATTGGCAATGAGAGACTGCTAAAAAGATAAAATTATTAGTCAAGGATAGTTTCGCCGCTTTGCACGTGTTGTTTTAGTAATTTTTCTGGATCTGTCATTGTTGAAACAAAAAGTTTTTTTCTTTAAAAAACAGCGACAGAAACAAGTAATGGATTTGGTTCTTTTCTTGGCTCTTTTTCCTCCCCCCCCCACCTGCAAATCTTTATATTTGAATTTATTGTTCGCTTCTTCCGATTATCATGAAAATTGACATGCCGACTGATTAAGCCATGACAAACAAGTTTGGTCTTCATAAATAACCTTGTAAAACCACTCCTTAGATGATAAAATTCATGTTTGAGTGAGGTGGGTGGGGGAAGGAAAAAGAGCCCTTTTCTCTTTCACTTTTTCCCCAGCTCACATATATAAGCATCAAAATTATTGTATAACAATTGAGTTAAGTTTGTCTTGGGTTAACTCATAGAGTAATTTTGGATAGGGTAAACCGTCTGCTCGTCACGCTATCTTATTTTCGGCCGGATAGATTCGTGCAACTTCTTAGTCTAATACCGATCCTAATCTTACTCTTATATCTATTAGTCTCAGGGTGTTTAACTAGTCTCTGCTAGGCTCAATGGATCTAGAGTATACTGGCTTATTGCGACTGCTGAAGTTCTCTTGGAGAGGCAACTAATTTCTAAGTTAAATTCAAATCTCTCTGGTGCTGAAATTACAAGTAATTTCAGCACTTACAAATAAGTGGGTTGTTAGTTGGATGGATTATGATTGGTTAATATTAAATACTTTACAGTGGTAAAATATCTAACTTATCCAATAATAAAATGTAGTTTAAATCAGGTTCCACCCATCCGGCTTTTACAGAGTTTTTAAGAATTATCTTTCTGCAATTTGAAGGATGGATGATGACCGTTGGTATTTGGTGAACATCATTTTCTTGTCCGGTCCCTCTTGGTTAAGGAAGTTCCAGGACGCTGGAATTATGGACAGGAAATTATTATGTCGTCATTCGACAACGACTGTGATCCCCAATTAAATCAATCCGATTTCAAAATGGTTTGCTATGACGGGTTTTTCTGTAGTATGTAGAGAACTTGTTTTGTGTGCAACCTCGTCTGGGAATGGCGTGAAGATCGTGTGTGGAAGGGATGCCTTGTAACTCGGATCTGTACGTATACTTGAACATCGAGGTGGTCATTGGTCTAGTTCGATGAAGTCCTTTTCTGCGAAGTCAAGTCGTACTCTAAATCCTTTGAGTCGTGATTGTGGACGGCATGTCGGTTGTGTTTAGCCATTCTTTTGTGCGAGTGTGATGGGATCATCTAGTCTTTGGATGTTCATCTTTGTTGTTGTGTATGATCTATATACTGCAAAGTATAATTTACATTTTATAAAATTAGGTTAGTTCGGTTTTTTAATCATGAATTCAGTTAGTTGTTTTCGCGAAAGCGTTTTGTTTTAGTTCGGTTATTTTGAAGAGTTACTCACCCTTGAGTACCTCTTATTAAAAATAGAAGTGTGGTCACAAAGCGTGGATGTAGCGCGGTGGGTTAGGCCGGCTATAGAGCATGCTCAGGACGTCCTCTCTGGTGGGTTAAGCCAGGAGTGGGAGTATGATTTCATGCTGTTTCTTTGAGAGGTCCTGTTTTGTGATAACGTTTTATGTTGGGTTTATGTTGGTCGTTCTTATGTTACTTTGGTTGTGTCCTTTTTTCAAAAATCAAATTGTTTTTGGTATGGGTTTGTCTTGCGACTTTTTTGTGTTTTATTATTTCTTTCTTAGACTTTATAATAGTCTTCAAAAGAATAAATTATCCAGTTTTAAACTGGGTTAATCCTGTTTGGGTACTGTTGATTCTCTTTTTATAGTCATGCTGTTATTTTATGATTTGTGGTGTTTAGTAAGCTGCGTTGGTTAGTTTGGTTTAGTATATAATTCCTTTCCAACCGGGTTAAAGGAAAGTTTGAAACTTGTTATTGTTGTTAGAGTTGTTGAGTGTGAAAACGTGAAACTAAAAATTATTATTTAAACAATTCTTCGAGGGCAAGCTGTGCGAGTTTGGATAGAATTCTTGTGCGAGTGAATGAAAATATTTGAAAAGGTTCGTACTGCTTTCTCATTTTATCAATTTATTGCATAGAATTTGAATTTTACTGCGTTTTGGGGAAATTTAAAATTATAAATTTTCATCGTATTTAATTTTACTGCTTCACGGGGAAAAAATTTATAAATGAAATTACTACATTTGGTATGAATTTTATTACATTATTCAGTGCAAGAATTTAATAAATTTCAAGATAATTTGACAAATTGTATTTTTCTTTTTCTTTTCTGTTTTGTAGGTGATTGTGATGTAAAGACTAAAAATATAGATCAAACATTGATAAAAAATGGTTAATACTAATTGAAATTTATTAGTTAAGATTATTTCAAATTATACTTACCTTAATCTTCTGGGAAAAAGCCGTGGGGGAAGATGTCGTGTATCATATCTGATGTTGTTAGTAATTTTGCTAGTATGCGTATGATGTTTTTAGTTTGTAGTAGTGGCCAAAGCAATTGAAGTGCTTTAATGGATTTTAGTTCTTCGGTGCCTACTGCAAACTCGTAAGGTTAGTTTTGAATAAGGTTATATATTTTATGATTATATTTAGTATTGTGATTAAATTCTAATATGGGTATTTCAATAGGCTGGATGAATTCATGCGGGATAAGGAAGGGTCTGGATTCTTCGGCACTGAAGGTCTTCGTGATGGGACAAAACATATTCATTTGGGTAAATGGGTCATAGTTGCGGAGGATGCCGTGGAGGTTAGTATCTTTGATGCAATATTTAAAATTAAGGAAAAATGGTGACGTGTATTTTGAGTTAAGAAACTGAAAACAATGGTGAGGTTGTCTTGATGGGGTATGCAAATCAAAATGATTTTGTATAAAACGATAGTATGTATATGTGTGGGTTTGTTTAGTGCGTAACATAATATCGTGGGAACAGTGCAAATCGCGTTCATGTGGTGAAAGAAAGTGAAAGGTTAGTGAAAATAACTGAAATTTGTCGTGGAAACTTGCGTAAGCTTGAATATCAGCTAGTGATTCTGAAATGATGTGATCATACTTTCTATCAAAAATATTAAATGTGAACACGTATGATGTTTTTATGAAAAATTTTTCTGTTAGTTGCGGGTTAGCGAAGCGGTCTTCATCTAAAAATTGGTCTTGATTAGGTCGGATGATATTATGGGCGTAATATTCTATTGTGAATTCGTTAGCTCGGGTAAAGTGAATGTTTTTAGTAATTTTTTGTATCCGACGTAAGTAAATTGTCGAGGTCTTAGTGTTGTGGTGAGTCTATATAACATGTCTTTGTTCTTTTCTATGTTGTCATGAGTATTAGTTAGTGGTAGGCAAAGGGGGTTAGTAAAATGATAATAAGCTGTCCAATGAAGTGTTGGCATTAAAATATGTTCATCTACAAGACTACGTGTGTCATTAGTATCGTTAGGTGTGTTTAATGTATATTGTGGAAATGAGGGTAAGGTGATTGTAAGAAAATTTTTCGTGTTAGTGTGTTGCGGGTGATTAATATATTCGCAGGCTGTTCCGGGTTTGGTCGAGAGTGGGTGATTTGGGAATTTTCGTTTAAAAGTGCGATAAGCTCGGTGAGCGCTACTAGGTGTTTCGGTGGATGTGGATGATTGTGTGATTGATGCAGTGTAAGCTGAGGAGGGTGTAGGAGTAGGTGGGTTTGAGGATTCTTTTGTGGATGATAGTTGATGTATTGTGAGGGTGTTAGGGTGTATTAATTGTTGTTGTAGGGTAACAAAAATATCGAGTTCCTGGGAAATTTAGGGGGTATCTGGAGAATTATTATATATGATCTGTCGGAATGAAGTGGAGAATAGGTCGGGGTCACTTGCGAAGCATAAGAAGGAGTGGAAACGGATGGGAGTGAATGATTTGATGGAATTGGTTGAAAGGTGGGTTTTGAAAAAACTGAGGAGTTGGTCTGATTATCATTTGATGGAGATGGTTCGTCATGGATGGAGATGGAGTCTGCAAATTCGTCAGGGGTTTCTACATTAGGATTGTCTAATTAAGAGATAGAGTATAAAACTGAAATATCTGAGTTAGTATCAGAATTCGTGCTTGATGATATATTAATAATCGGAAAATCGGGTGGTGGGAAAGCAAAAAGTCGGATTATTGGGATTGGAGTTTGGAGGTTGGCTGGGTGGGAATTTGAGCGATGGAGGGATCCAAGATGTCGGCTCACCGTGGGCTAAAAAAAGGATTATTTTGAGACTGAAAAGTGGTGGTGTGAGGTTGTTATATAATTTGTTCGTATGTATTATCATTTTATGAATGATGCGGTATTATGTGTTGGATGTGTTGTTTTTGGTCTAAAATTTGGATTATGTGTAATTGCTAAGTTTCGAAAATTACGGGGAACTAATGATAATGGATGGTTTTGTGGTAGGGGTGGTATCTGTGGTGCTGTAGGTGTTGTATCTACATTATTATGTTCTTCATTGTATGTGCTTGGTCTCGTGGATATTTTTGTATTATATTCTTTTATTTGTGCATCTAAAAGTATTTTGTTTATTGATGATGAAAAATTTCCAAAAAATCCTGCAAATAGTATACGTGCTACACTTGCTTGTCTGTTTACTTGTGTATGTATAGCGCATGTGTTATAGATTCCTTTTAACAGTGAAAAAAGAAATCCTATAAAGTTAAACATTGCGTATAGATAGTTAATTTTTCTAAGATGTAATAGGGCCATCTTAGAAAAGCTAAAATTTCGTTCTTTAGGGTGACAAAACTGAAAATATTTATAGGTGAAATATCTTGTGGTCTGTATTTTTCACCGTTTAAATATATGTAGTCTTTGATAACTTTAAAATATCCGCTATAGTCTTGTGTATAAATGTCTGCAAAACCTGCGGTTTCGGCAAGTTTTCTCAAATTCTGGTCAATTGATTGTTTTTGTATTGTGTCCATTTGTGTTAATAATTCTTGAAATTGTTGTGTTCTAATGTGATGCTGGATGTCTGACTTAGAATATATTCCAATTAATTGTAAATCAATATTTGGGTTACGAGCAATGGCTCTGATGCTTTCGGGTGAAAATTTTTTGAGTGATTGCATTAATGTAGGGTATGGTGTAAGGAGATAGTATTTATCCTCATCGGGATTTAATTGTAATATATTGTGGCTAATTTCTGATCCACATGGGACTGCGGTATCCCAAAAATATGTTCGTCTTGAAAGTGTGTCTACAAAATGTACTTTATTTTTATAGAATTTATGGATTCTTTTATAACAACGTTTATCTTCGAAAACATATAATGGTGATACTTTTTTGGTGCAAGTTCAAAACCATAAAATGTTTCCTTCGTAATCTAGAAAATTTGATCTATTTCCTGATAATAAGTATCCTGCGTAAGGTATTTTTAGTACTGCTAATGCGAGTGATTGTAGGATTTGTGTTCTTTCCAATTCGCATAGTTGATGAAGTGTTTCTAATTCGGAGAGTGACATTTCTTGAAAAATTCGACTAATTGTGTAGTCTAACTTCATATCTAAGTGGATATCATAATGAATATTACCAAAATAGGTGCTATCCATTAGTGATAGTTCGTGTAAACGTGTGCTTTTACTGTCATGTGCTTTTAGTTTTCCACCAGGTTGACCTGTGCTTTTTTGAAAGTTAACTGGTATGTATGATATTCCTTCATTTATAGGGTGACTCGTGGCATAAGGGTCAATTTTTATTTTTTCAGTGGTCATGTCGAAACCTTTTTCGTATTCGTTAAGTATTTCACAGTATTGTGATTTATAAAGTGGATTGCTAAATTTACATGCAAATTCTGTTTCTTGATAGATTTGAAAACGTGTTAATTTATTTTCTATATCATGGATGATTTTGAAATCAGTGCTTTGTTTACGAGATGGGTTCACGTGTTCGTATGGGATTGATTCAATAAAATATTTTTCGTGGAATTTTATCATTCGGGCGTGTATTTTTGCTACTTGAAATGTTGTGCATGTATCTTCGGGAAATCAAACAATTGGTGCTTGGGTCCTTGTTGTAGGGTCACAATAACCTTGATCATTTTTGCAAGGTAATCTAATTCCTTGATAGATCATTGTGTTATCAGATAAATCTCGTGTGAGTTGTATTTTCCAATCAAAAAACATTATTTGTTGACATCCTTTATTTTTTGTGTCTGCTTTGCAGTTTGAGGGGTCATTTATTCCAATGTGTGGTATCCAATGTTTATCGTGTATGTCATAAGTTAATCTTCCGTGTGCGCCGTTGTATGGATATTTTTCGTCTAATTTTATATGTCCTTGATATCGTTCAAGTTCTGCTTGATATACAGAATCGGCAAAGACTTAAAAATTTACTAATTTTCTGTCTGTGTTTTTGTTTCTTGTTAGGTTTAGTCTGAGTAATTCATTTTTACAATCATCGGGATTTAGATGTAAAAGTCGTTCTATGTTACTTTGGTAAAACGATTCGTGGTCAAGTCGGTTTTTATTTCCGTTTGAAACTCGTGAACAATCTACTTTCTTTTCGGAAAATGTTGCTGTAAATTTGTATCCTATGACTGTTGTTGCTCGGGCTTTTGAATATAATGTTGCTATTACATTTGTAGTTTCGATAGCTTGTGGTTCTGTTTTGCGTTGTGATACTTGATTTATTGCATATTTATGCAGTGTTTTTTGTTCGTTTTCTTCACAATCGTAGTGTGTTACTAATAAATCTTGGGGTCCTGTGCGAGGAAAAGGATTTGTGTTTTGGTCGGAAAATATTAGAAAAAAGATGTGTTGAAACTTTAATATTCTTAGAGTATACATGTGTATGATAATCCTGAGTATGGGTTATAAAATGTGATGTAACCAATTGTGTTTTTGGTATATCTGTCGTATTTATATATTACTTCAGTTGTTATAAACGGTGGTGGTAGCGATTGAGCTGTTATATTTGGTGGATTTAATGGATAGGGATTTTGAACAATATTATTAAGTTTGATCGTGATTTCGAATTTTAATTGGAGACTATTTTGTTGAAGTATTTGAATATTGTGGTCACGAATATCCTCGTGGATATCTTGTCTATATTGTAGTCTATTGAGTGCCCAACTGTGGAGTCGGTTACTTTCCTGATGTTGTCCAAATAATGGGGGAGGTGCTACGAATGTGTTCCAATCGAATCGTAAAGGGATATTTGTTGATGATTGTTCTCGATATCTAGCGTCGAGGTTATTTGGAAAATTTAAAGGGAATAGCGTCGGTGAAATTTGACTTAATGATGGTGTTGATGGTAGTCTTAATGTTTCTGGTAGTGATGATAGTGTTGTATCCGTAGAAATATCTATTGGGTCGTTTACTAAGTTTGGTTCACCTTGTGTATATGAGTGTGTTGTCCAATATGGTAGTTGTGCGTTGGGATTGGGGAGGTTAACGGGATTTGCACGTATTTGCTCAGATGTTGGTGTTGAACCTAAGTAATCTGAGGGTATACTTGAGGTGCTACGTTGTTAAAGGAGTGGGGGAGTTTCTGGTAATGTACTATTTGGGTTTTCTGAAGTAGTTGGTGTTGGTGAATGGGGTATATCAAAATGAACTCTGGGGGTTTGAAAATTTCTGTTTCGTCGTGGATGTATAATTTGTCTATTTATTTCGATTGTATTTTGGTTTTGACTAATGTTTCTTATTCCGCTTAATTCTTGTGGTAATGTGGGGTACAAGTTATATGTTGGTTCACTTAGGGGTGCCTGTCGCTGAACTGGTTCTAATGGTTCGGATAAGCGAGCGTGGCGTTCTTCAAAAGTGTATGGATTATCTTGAAAAGAAATTCGTGTGGATGTTTGGGGGTTTTGGGTAGTTGTGGGTTTTGCTGGATTTTCTTGGGATGATGTCGGTAAAGACTGATTTTGTGGTTGTTGGTTAGCAATTTTTGAAAGTGTTCTATTGATTTTTTCTAGTGGGAAGATTTATGTTTACTGTAGTATTGTTCAATGAAAAGAATTAGAAGGATTGTTGCTAAGGCGAATGTGACTATTGCCTTTTTTACACATTTGCACATTGTCAGTATGAGGGATGATAAAAATATGATGAAAATTAAAATTAGTAAAAAAATATCTGTTCTACTAAAAATTGTTCGTATCATTTAAATAGACTTTGGATTATCGTACCTGTGAATATGATCATTGATTTGGGAAAGTTGGATATATATTTCAAATAGGGTAGAGAAAAATAAAAAAAAAATGTTGCAAAAATTATTAAAATGATTAACAAAGCTTCAAAAGTATCAAATAGAAATATGAACAAAAGTTTGAATAGTATGAAAAAGTTTATTAAAAGATTTAAAATTGTTTTTTTTTAAATATTGACTGATCGAGAGAAGAGCATTTAAGAAATGATTTCTGTTTCGAATATTTTTTGTTGTTTGAGGCGAGATTCAAGTGTGGTCGAGTTATTTATTGATTTTTTGACAAGTGGGTTGAGTTTTGTGAAAAATTGTTGGGGGCTAACTTTATGGTGTTCGGGAGGTCTTCTTTGCTTTATTTTTATTTGTCGGGTGATCTGGGGTATTTTTGATATATTTGTACTTTAGGCCAAATGAATATGGTTCTTTTTTTTAGGCTAATTTATTATTTTTGGTTGGAGGGTTTTTGAGGTCTGAGTTGGGAAAATATTGTTGATCTTTGCGTTATTAGATAGGGGCGGGTTGTAATTTTATGGTGGTATTTATTTTAGTTGTCAAGTTTGCTTATTTTTGACCTGGAGGTTGTAAAGTTCTAGTTATAGATATGCCTGGAATTTAATGTCTTTCGGCTAATAGGTTGGTGTTAGAGATATAGAAGGTGACGGATGGTAAAATTGGTCCTTTTGTATCGAATGAAATGCGATGGTTAAAACATAAACGTTTTCCTTTAAAATCTTGTTTTTGTGCTATTTGTTTTTGATTTGGATAAGGTTTGTTCAATGGACACATTATACAATCATTGCATAATACTTTTATCCAAATTGGTGCATTTGGGAAATAAAAATGTTGGGTAAAGTTTGAGTATGTTTTTTCTGATCCGGAGTGTCCTTTAGTATTTTGTGTATGTGAGATATTAAAAGCTATTAATATCATACTTAAAGGAAGACAAGGAACTTTAGAATCATTTAATTGATATTCTAAAAGGTCTGTATTTTCATCAATTGCTGTGTTTCTAAATTTTCGGAAATATCGGAGGAGTGTTTTATTTCCTAAAATTGTGGTATCTGCTTTTACGGGCTTAGTTTTGTGTTTGTGCCATGATTTTAGTTGTCTAATTACTGGGTCGAGATTTTGATATTGTTTTAAAAGTTCAAGTGTATTTTTGTCTGTTGGGGGGAGAAAAATGTTGTCAATTTCTAGTTTTGATAAGGGAATTGTGTTAAGTGGGTCATGAAGGTCAAAAACTTGGTTGATTGTGTATTTTAAATCCTTTGCTTGTGGTCCTGATAAATTTATTTTATCGGTTAAGTTTTCTTTTTCAATTAATGGAAAAGGGTCTTTTTTATGCGAGTATTGTTTTATTCTTTTTTGTTGAGTGTTATTTTGTATCTATTGTGAGTATGGAATTGGTTTAAAAGTTGATGTGCCTAGTAAGTCAACTTCGTAGTGATTATTTTGGCAATCTAAGTAAAGTGGGAAAAGTTGTAGGTTATTTATCTGTGATTGATCAATATCAGTTTTTACTGCATATTTGCATTCTAATCGGGGTGATGTTTCATCTTTTGCGAGATAAAATTTAATATTTTGTGGTATTTTAACTGTAGTTTTTCTTGTGAGTAGTTCAGGTGGCGTATTTCTACTTAATGTATCTGGTAATGCAAGGTTTTTTCCTGCTGTCCAAACTATATGTAAGTTTGGAAATTTCATTAGAATTAGTTGAAAACTATAAACTCTATGATTTGGAATTGACTTTTGTGATCTGTGAATAGAACTGTTGAGTGTTTTGACCCAAGTATCAGAAATTCATATTCTGTAAGTGTATAAACTATAGCTGTACATTCTCTCATTAGAGTTGAGAGTCGTAGCTCTGCCTGAGTGAATAATCGTGAATTTGCTGATATAAGGTTCAATTTGTTTGTTCCACTATGTGATTGTAGCAATGCTGCGCCGATGCCAAAATTTGAAGCATCGCACATTGCATAGAATGGTTGATTTGGATCTGGAATTGTATTTGAAATTTGTTCAGTTAAAAGTTTTTTAATTTCTTCAAACCGTGTTTGATGTTCAGGGGTCCATTCAAAATTATTTTGTTGTCTGAGGATATTATAGAAGGGTCTTAAGTATAATTGCATTTTGTAAACATATTTACTTAAGAAATTTAACATTCCAAGGAATTCTTGGATTTTCTTTTTATTTGTTGGTGGCTGAAGTTTTTGAATAGCATCAATGCGTGATTTTAATGGAGTGATAGTGTTTTGTTCAATATTATGTCTTAAAAATTTAACGCGTCTTAGGAAGAAGTGTGATTTATTGGGGGCTGCTTTCAGATTTTCGTTCTGAAGTATCTTATGGTATTGTTCTAAAACTATAAACATCTCGTCTTTGGTTTGCGATTGCGTAAAAACATCATCTAAATATGTGATTGCATTTTTCTTGAGTTTTAGTGGTCTAAAAATTTTACTCATAAAAGCTGAAAAAGCTGCTGGTCCTATGGATATTCCATAGAATAAGCGATTAAATTCATATTGTTGGTTTCCAATAACAAATTGTGTTAAACGTCGTGATTGTTCATCTAGTGGTATTTGAATATAAGCACTATTCATATCGGCGGTTGTGAAATATTTACCGTTTATCTTTGTTAAGATAACTTGTATTGGTTCAATAGGCCAATTGCATTTTGATTCGTCAATTAGTGAATTGAGATATCTCGCGTCTAAAACTATTTTTAGTGATTCACCTTTTGCTAGAATAATAACAGGGTTGATAAAAGTGTTTCCTTTTGGTTGTTCTTCTTTATTTACTGGTGAGATAATTTCGTATTGTTCTAAAATGTCAAGTAATCTATTTACCTTGTCATGTAAGTGAATCGGTACTTTACTTGCTCTTTGTTTTTTGAAAACTGCGTCAGGTTTTAACGGAAGGTGGAGTGATGAACTAAATTTTCCAACGTCAAATTTTGATGTTGCATAAACTGATGAATATTTTAACAGTTGTTTTGCTAATTTATCAAATTCAATTTGTGTAATTTGTGAATGTTCAAAATTAAATATTGTTAAAAATGTTTGTTGCTTTTTTGTGTAATTTGTTATATTGAATATTGGTTTAAAATATGGTGTTTTTGTGAAATAATCTGTGCTTCTTTTTTCATTACTTATTATATTATTTATGGATAATTCTTCGTCATGAATTGTTGATTGGCAAATATCTAATAATTTGAGTATATTATTAACGCGGTAGGCTACCTCATTTATAGGTAAAATTGTAGCATTTGTTTCACAATATCCTAAAAGTCCTAAGGGTAATGTTACTTGATATGGTGTATTGTTAAACACGTGTAATGAAATGATGTCGGAATTCGTGTTTTTCGAATATTTTATAGATAAGATCGTAATTTTGAAAAATTTGTGAATAGGTTTAAATTCAAAGTCTGACACGAAAAGTTATTGTTTATTTTGACTTTTGTTATACTGGTGAACTTGTTTTATTGAAAAATTATATATGCTTCCTGATAGTGGTTTCAGGTGTTTCCGTTGTTGATTGTAAATGGGGTAAAATTTTGAGAAAAATGGTGGTTGTTTGTTTAATCTTTGGAAGAATGTTAGGGCTGTGTTTTTTGTTTTTGTGTATTTATCTTTTATTTGTATTTTACAATTTAAGATGTTGATTGTTGGTATATATTTAGATATAATTGGTATGCCAAGGATATTGTGCTTAATATCAGTAGTATGAAATACTTGTTTAAACGGTTTGCTTAAAAATTTGTTTAGTTCCATTGTTCTCGTGGGGAGAAGAAATAATTGGATTTTTCCATAATTTACTAATGTTGAT
Source organism: Symsagittifera roscoffensis (assembly GCF_963678635.1). Classification (NCBI taxonomy): domain Eukaryota; kingdom Metazoa; phylum Xenacoelomorpha; order Acoela; family Convolutidae; genus Symsagittifera; species Symsagittifera roscoffensis. The sequence continues at coordinate 10,444,053 of NC_087066.1, read as the reverse complement.
CCTTGTGCTGTTGCTAATTTACTAGAGGTTTCAAGAGGTGTTAAATTTGGATGTAATGTGTTATTTTCATTCCATGTGGGAATACTAATTATATTTGATTCTGCTCCTGAGTCAGTTAAAAAATCGATTTCAAGATCTGGTGGTTGAAATTCTTTATTTTTTGGGCTTTCTAAGAGAAATGGAATTGTCCAAATTTTTTCTCTCGGTTATTCTTTTTGTATATTTTGATAAAATGTTTTGTGTTTGAGCATTGTGTTTCGTCTTTTTTATCGGGTTTAATTTCCGTGTTAATTTCGTTTACTTCTTGTGTAGTTTGTGTATTAATAATGGATCCAATATAGTAATTGTGGAGGAGTTCCAATTAATTTTCATATATATGTGAAGTGAAAGGTTGTTCATATATGATAGGTTCATAGTCGTTTTTGACTGTTATCATATTTACTGAGATGGTATTATCTGTATCACTTTCTGTATCTGATGATTCATAATTTATATGATTTAGTTGTATATCGTGACTTCCTGTGTCATCAATACCTGGAGGGTCTGAAGTTGTTTCTTCATTTGTTTGCACTTGATTAATGTGTCTTCGATGTTTTGGTGTGCTACTTCTGTATCGATGTTTAGGATCAGGGTAACGGTTATTATTCCTATGTGGCGACTGGGAATAATTTCTGTATCGATTATTGTAACTTGAGTTTCGATTTTGTGAATTTTTTCGTGATCTATTTTGGTAATTATTATTTGATCTGTGATAATTTGATCTATTTTATGTATTATTCCTTGATCTATTATTTGGATAATTCTGATTTCGATTGTTTGAATAACTTCTATTTCTATTATGTGAATAGTTTCTATTTCTATTGTATGATAAGTTTCGTGATTGATTATTGGAATAGTGTCTATTCTTTGGCTTTGATTGGGAACTGGATCCAGAAATAAATTGTGTTGTATTGGAATTTGATCGTGAATAGTTATTTTGGTTATTTTGGCTATTTGGTCGATTATATCTATTTTGTGAGAAATTTCGTGTATTTCCTCGTTCGGGAGTTATGTGGTGATTGATTTCTTATGTAATTTGAGTTGCTTGGAAGTGGTTTTCCTGAACTGTTATTACTGTATATATTTCTGTTTGGAAGATTTTGGTTTTTTTTCATGAATTGATAGAACGATTTATTTGGTTCTTTGTGTTTTTGAGGTTTATTCTGACTGTCTTGCTGTTTTTGTCTACATTCGGAAATACTGTGTCCGTATCGTCGGCAATAATTACACCATTTTTGAAAGATGGTTTGCCTTTAAAATTTGGGTTTCTTTCATAGATGTTTAGAATTTCAGTGATTTTTTCAATCAAGTCTGTGTCTGATTCTTGTACGTTATATATGTGTAGTATTTGTTTCAATCCGATTAACATATTGTAGTTTTAGATTTTCTGTTTCTTCAAGTTTCATTGTGATTTCTGCTTGTTCTAGTTTATCTACTAATTTTCGAAAATCTAGGTCTGGTTCTCGAATTGAGGAAGGATGAGATGCTCTCTTTTTTATAGCTATTTTCCTTAATTGAGGTGTTAAGGTCATCATTAAAATTTCTGTCATTTTTGTGTTTTTATAGTCATGTGTATTAAGTGAAATTGCTTTTCGAACTAGTGTTTCGATTCGTACTGCTAATTGTTTAATTGTTTCATTTGGTAGTCTACGTATTTCGTTGCATAAAACTCTTTGGTGTTGTTTGTTTCTTTCAGAATCAAACATTTTCGAAAATTCTTGTGTGAATCTTTTCCAGTCTGATTTTATTTCTATGGGTAATACTGAAAACCATTTTTGAGCTGCGCCATCTAATGTTGTTTGTATTAGTGCTGTGCGTCTATGTATCCAATCTTGATGTAGTGGCGTATAAATTGGTTCAGGTCCTATATTTAAAATTAAATTTGCTGTTACTGCATTTAGATAATCTACTACAGAATATATTGGACCCACGTCGGCAATTCTTTAATGTATATTGTGGAAATGAGGGTAAGGTGATTGCAAGAAAATTTTTCGTGTTAGTGTGTTGCGGGTGATTAATATATTCGCAGGCTGTTCCGGGTTTGGTCGGGAATGGGTGATTTGGGAATTTTCGTTTAAAAGTGCGATAAGCTCGGTGAGTGCTATTAGGTGTTTCGGTGGATGTGGATGATTGTGTGATTGATGCAGTGTACGCTGAGGAGGGTGTAGGAGTAGGTGGGTTTGAGGATTCTATTGTGGATGATAGTTGATGTATTGTGAGGGTGTTAGGGTATATTAATTGTTTTTGTAGGGTAATAAAACTATCGAGTTCCTGGGAAATTTGGGGGGTATCTGGAGAATTATTATATGATCTGTCGGAATGAAGTGGAGAATAGGTTGGGGTCACTTGCGAAGCATAAGAAGGAGTGGAAACGGATGGGAGTGAATGATTTGATGGAATTGGTTGAAAAGGGGGTTTTGAAAAAACTGAGGAGTTGGTCTGATTATCATTTGATGGAGATGGTTCGGAGTCTGCAAATTCGTCAGGGGTTTCTACATTAGGATTATTTAATTGTGAGATAGAGTATAAAAATGAAATATCTGAGTTAGTATCAGATTTCGTGCTTGATGGTATATTAATAATCGGAAAATCGGGTGGTGGGAAAGCAAAAAGTGGGATTATTGGGATTGGAGTTTGGAGGTTGGCTGGGTGGGAATTTGAGCGATGGAGGGATCCAAGTTGTCGGCTCATCGTGGGCTAAAATATGATTATTTTGAGACTGAAAAGTGGTGGTGTGAGGTTGTTCTATAATTTGTTCGTATGTATTATCATTTTGTGAATGATGTGGTATTATCTGTTGGATGGGACTTTGTGTTGTATTTGGTCTAAAATTTGGATTATGTGTAATTGCTAAGTTTCGAAAAGTTCAAGGAACTAATGATAATGGATGGTTTCGTGGTAGGGGTGGTATCTGTGGTGCTGTAGGTGTTGTATCTACATTATTATGTTCTTCATTGTATGTGTTTGGTCTCGTGGATATTTATGTATTATTTTCTTTTCTTTGTGCATCTAAAAGTATTTTGTTAGTGTTGTGGTGAGTCTATATAACCGACGTAAGTAAATTGTCGAGGTGTTAGTGTTGTGGTGAGTCTATATAACATGTCTTTGTTTCTTTCTATGTTGTCATGAGTATTAGTTAGTGGTAGGCAAAGGGGGTTAGTAAAATGATAATAAGCTGTCCAATGAAGTGTTGGCATTAAAACATGTTCATCTACAAAACTACGTGTGTCATTAGTATCGTTAGGTGTGTTTAATGTATATTGTGGAAATGAAGGTAGGGTGATTGCAAGAAAATTTTTCGTGTTAGTGTGTTGCGGGTGAATAATCTATTCGCAATATGTTCCGGGTTTGGTCGGGAATGGGTGATTTTGGAATTTTCGTTTAAAAGTGCGATAAGCTCGGTGAGTGCTACTAGGTGTTTCGGTGGATGTGGATGATTGTGTGATTGATGCAGTGTAAGCTGAGGAGGGTGTAGGAGTAGGTGGGTTTGAGGATTCTATTGTGGATATTTTTGTATTATATTCTTTTATTTGTGCATCTAAAAGTATTTTGTTTATTGATGATGAAAAAATTCCAAAAAATCCTGCAAATCGTATACGTGCTACACTTGCTTGTCTGTTTACTTGTGTAGGTATAGCGCAGGTGTTATAGATTCCTTTTAACAGTGAAAAAAGAAATCCTATAAAGTTAAACATTGCGTATAAGATAGTTAATTTTTCTAAGATGTAATAGGGCCATCCTAGAAAAGCTAAAATTTCGTTCTTTAGGGTGACAAAACTGAAAATATTTATAGGTGAAATATCTTGTGGTCTCTATTTTTCACCGTTTAAATATATGTTGTCTTTGATATCTTTAAAATATCCACTCTAGTCTTGTGTATAGGTGTCCTGCGGTTTCGGCAAGTTTTCTCAAATTCTGGTCAATTGATTATCTTTGTATTGTGTCCATTTGTGTTAATAATTCTTGAAATTGTTGTGTTCTAATGTGATGCTGGATGTCTGATTTAGAATATATTCCAATTGATTGTAAATCAATATTTGGGTTACGAGCAATGGCTCTGATGCTTTCGGGTGAAAACTTTTTGAGTGATTGCATTATTGTAGGGTATGGTGTAAGGAGATAGTATTTATCCTCATCGGGATTTAATTGTATTACATTGTGGCTATTTTCTGATCCACATGGGACTGCGGTATCCCAAAAATATGTTCGTCTTGAAAGTGTGTCTACGAAATGTACTTTATTTTTTTAGAATTTAGGGATTCTTTTATAACAACGTTTATCTTCGAAAACATATAATGGTGATACTTTTTTGGTGCAAGTAAAAAACCATAAAATGATTCCCATAGTAATCTAGAAAATTTGATCTATTTCCTGATAATAAGTATCCTGCGTAAGGTACTTTTAGTACTGCTAATGCGAGTGATTGTAGGATTTGTGGTCTTTCCAATTCGCATAGTTGATGAAGTGTTTCTAATTCGGAGAGTGACATTTCTTGAAAAATTCGACTAATTGTGTAGTCTAACTTTATATCTAAGTGGATATCATAATGAATATTACCAAAATAGGTGCTATCCATTAGTGATAGTTCGTGTAAACGTGTGCTTTTACTGTCATGTGGTTTTAGTTTTCCACCAGGTTGACCTGTGGTTTTTTGAAAGTTAAATGGTATGTAAGATGTTCCTCCATTTATAAGGTGACTCGTGGCATAAGGGTCAAATTTTATTTTTCCAGTGGTCATGTCGAAACCTTTTTCGTATTCGACAAGTATTTCAGAGTATTGTGTTTTATAAAGTGGATTGCTATATTTACATGCAAATTCTGTTTCTTGATAGATTTGAAAACGTGTTAATTTATTTTCTATATCATGGATGTTTTTGAAATCAGTGCTTTGTTTACGAGATGGTTTCACGTGTTCGTATGGGATTGATTCAATAAAATATTTTTCGTGGAATTTTATCATTCGGGCGTGTATTTTTGCAACTAGAAATGTTGTGCATGTGTCTTCGGGAAACCAAACAATTGTTGCTTGGGTCCTTGTTGTAGGGTCACAATAACCTTGATCATTTTTGCAAGGTAATCTAATTCCTTGATAGATCATTGTGTTATCAGATAAATCTCGTGTGAGTTGTATTTTCCAATCGAAAAACATTATTTGTTGACATCCTTTATTTTTTGTGTCTGCTTTGCAGTTTGAGGGGTCATTTATTCCAATGTGTGGTATCCAATGTTTATCGTGTATGTCATAAGTTAATCTTCCGTGTGCGCCGTTGTATGGATATTTTTCGTCTAATTTTATATGTCCTTGATATCGTTCAAGTTCTGCTTGATGTACAGAATCAGCAAAGATTTGAAAATTTACTAATTTTCTGTCTGTGTTTTTATTTCTTGTTAGGTTTAGTCTGAGTAATTCATTTTTACAATCATCGGGATTTAGATGTAAAAGTCGTTCGATGTTACTTTGGTAAAACGATTCGTGGTCAAGTCGGTTTTTATTTCCGTTTGAAACTTGTGAACAATGTACTTTCTTTTCGGAAAATGTTGCTGAAATTTATATCCTATGACTGTTGTTGCTCGGGCTTTTGAATATAATGTTGCTATTACATTTGTAGTTTCGATAGCTTGTGGTTCTGTTTCGCGTTGTGATACTTGATTTATTGCATATTTATGTCGTGTTTTTTGTTCGTTTTCTTCACAATCGTATTGTGTTACTAATAAATCTTGGGGTCCTGTGCGAGGAGAAGGATTTGTGTTTTGGTCGGAAAATATTAGAAAAAAGATGTGTTGAAACGTTTATATTCTTAAAATATACATGTGTATGATAATCCTGAGTATGGGTTATAAAATGTGATGTAACCAATTGTGTTTTTGGTATATCTGTCGTATTTATATATTACTTCAGTTGTTATAAACGGTGGTGGTAGCGATTGAGCTGTTATATTTGGTGGATTTAATGGATAGGGATGTTGAACAATATTATTAAGTTTAATCGTGATTTCGAATTTTAATTGGAGACTACTTTGTTGAAGTATTTGAATATTGTGGTCAGGAAAATCTTCGTGGATATCTTGTCTATTTTGTAGTCTATTGAGTGCCCAACTGTGGAGTCGGTTATTTTCTTTATGTTGTCCAAATAATGGGGGAGATGATACGAATGTGTTCCAATCTAATCGTAAAGGGATATTTGTTGATGATTGTTCTCGATATCTAGCGTCGAGGTTATTTGGAAAATTTAAAGGGAATAGCGTCGGTGAAATTTGACTTAATGATGGTGTTGATGGTAGTGATAATGTTTCTGGTAGTGATGATAGTGTTGTATCCGTAGAAATATCTATTGGGTCGCTTACTAAGTTTGGTTCACCTTGTGTATATGAGTGTGTGTTGTCCAATATGGTAGTTGTGCGTTGGGATGGGGGGGGGGGTTAAAGGGATTTTCAGGTATTTGCTCAGATGTTGGTGTTGAACCTAAGTAATCTGAGGGTATACTTGAGGTGCTACGTTGTGAAAGGAGTGGGGGAGTCTCTGGTAATGTACTATTTGGGTTTTCTGAAGTAGTTGGTGTTGGTGAATGGGGTATATCAAAATGAACTCTGGGGGTTTGAAAATTTCCGTTTCGTCGTGGATGTATAATTTGTCTATTTATTTAGATTGTATTTTGGTTTTGTTAATGTTTCTTATTCTGCTTAATTCTTGTGGTAATGTGGGGTACAAGTTATATGTTGGTTCACTTAGGGGTGCCTGTCGCCGAACTGGTTCTAATTGTTCGGATAAGCGAGCGTGGTGTTCTTCAAAAGTGTATGGATTATCTTGAAAAGAAATTCGTGTGGATGTTTGGGGGTTTTGGGTAGTTGTGGGTATTGCTGAATTTTTTTGGGATGATGTCGGTAAAGACTGATTTTGTGATTGTTGGTTAGCAATTTTTGAAAGTGTTTTATTGATTTTTTCTAGTGGGAAAATTTATGTTTATTGTAGTACTCTTCAATGAAAAGAATTAAAAGGATTGTTGCTAAGGCGAATGTGACTATTGCCTTTTTTACACATTTGCACATTGTCAGTATGAGGGATGATAAAAATATGATGAAAACTACAAATAGTAAAAAAATATCTGTTCTACTAAAAATTGTTCGTATCATTTAAATAGACTTTGGATTATCGTACCTGTGAATATGATCAATGATTTGGGAAAGTTGGAGATATATTTCAAATAGGGATTAGAAAATTTAAAAAAATGTTGCAAAAAGTTATTAAAATGATTATAAAAGCTTCAAGAGTAACAAATAGAAATATGAACGAAAGTTTGAATAGTATGAAAAAGTTTATTGAAAGATTTAAAATTGTATTTTTAAAGATATTGACTGATCGAGAGAAGAGCATTTAAGAAATGATTTCTTTGTCGAATATTTTTTGTTGTTTGAGGCGAGTTTCAAGTGTGGTCGAGTTATTTATTGATTTTTTGACAAGTGGGTTGAGTTTTGTGAACAATTGTTGGGGGCTAACTTTGGTGTTCGGGAGGTCTTCTTTGCTTTATTTTTATTTGTCGGGTGATCTGGGGTATTTTTGAAACATTTGTACTTTAGGCCAAATGAATATGGTCCTTTTTTTCTTTAGGCTAATTTATTATTTTTGGTTGGAGGGTTTTTGAGGTCTGAGTTGGGAAAATTTTGTTGATCTTTGCGTTATTGGATAGCGGAGGGTTGTAATATTATGGTGGTATTTATTTTAGTTGTCAAGTTTTAGCGAATTGCTTATTTTTGACCTGGAGGTTGTAAAGTTATAGTTATAGATATGCCTGGAATTTCATATCTTTCGGCTAATAGATTGGTGTTAGAGATATAGAAGGTGACGGATGTAAGTGAATCCTATTGGCTGAATCTGAATTAGAATTGTTGCGTGTTTGTCAACATGTTATTGTGAAAAATGAAAGTTCAAAATGATCCAGAGGTGCAAAGATTATTAATTTTAAAATTAAACTTGCTTTTGAAATTCAACTTTCTTTAATATTTTAGATTGTGGGATGAATGTTTTATAGTTTTTACGTGGTTGATTTCTAAGTCGTGATAATTCTCCATGTTGTGATTTTTCTACTTGTTCTTGTAGAATTTTTTCTATCATTTTCCTATTTTTTCTTTCCTTTTGAGGTATTTTTGGGTCTGGCGTTTTTGTATTGTTTTGAGTTGTGGTTTGTTTTTGAATTTGATCTTTATGATGAACGTTGTGTTGTTCATCTATTTGTTTTTCTGTATGATTTTGAATAACTTTTAAACCTGTGAAAGAATATAATTGGGTTAATTCGCGTAGCGCGTATTCTTTTGGGTAGTAGGGCAATAGATTGTTACGATGTTGAAAAAATTTTTTTGGTCGAATCTGTGAGTTTGTACGTTACGTCAGTGGGTTTGGCAATGATTTGGTATGGTCCTTTTCGAAAAAGTTGTAACTTTTTAGAGATTCCTTTTGTGTAATAAAGTTAGGTATTAAAACAAATGTTCCAATTTATAAATCTGTGGCTGGTGTAAAGCGTGAATTAATTTGGTCGTTAATATTTTGCCTTTGTAACAATTTCTTTGTTACTTTTTGGTAAATTTCATTGAGTTTTTTATCTCTATTTAAAATCCATTCAGTGTGTGTGCCGGAGGCTAATTTAAGAATTTGTGGGTGATGAAAATGATCTTCATCATGTGTGTGTAAAGATAGGTTATAACAAATTGAGTCTTTATTTGGTTGGCATTAACCTTGTGCATTTTTATGGGAATTTGCTGTAAACATAATTGGTTTACGTGGCTTTTGATTAAAAACCATTTCGTATGGTGACTTTCCTAAAGTTGTCGTGATTTGTGAATTGTATGCTAAGGGAAATAATTTTTCATCTGCTGACCATTCTGTGTATTTTGTATCATTTCCATTTATGATACATCTAAGATATTCTTGTAGTGAATGGTTCATACCTTCGACTAAACCGTTTGTCCAAGGTGCATGAGATGTACGTGGTTTATGTTTGATGTTGTATGAGTGGCATAGTGTGATGATTTCATTATTTATGAATTCTGTGCCGTTGTTTGTAACTAAGATTTCGGGTAGTCCGAAATTAGCTATCCAATGTTCATAAAGTGTTGTGTAAGCATAATAAGCACTACAATGTGGTACTGGGTTGAGTGCTACATAATGTGTGAATGCGTCAACAATGACCATAATATAGGAGTTTCCTTCAGAGGATGGTGAAATTGGTCCTTTTGTATCGAATGAAATGCGAAGCTTAAAATTTAAACTTTTTCCTTTAAAATCTTGTTTTTGTGCTATTTGTTTTTGATTTGGATAAGGTTTGTTCAATTGACATATTATAAAATCATTGCATAATACTTTTATCCAAATTGGTGCATTTGGGAAATAAAAAATTTGGGTAAAGTTTGAGTATGTTTTTCTGATCCGGAGTGTCCTTTAGTATTTTGTGTATGTGAGATATTAAAAGCTATTAATATCATACTTAAAGGAAGACAAGGAATTTTAATTGATATTCTAAAAGATCTGTACTTTCATCAATTGCTGTGTTATTAAATTTTCGGAAATATCGGAGGAGTTTTTTGTTTCCTAAAATTGTGGTATCTGCTTTTACGGGCTTAGTTTTGTATTTGTGCCATGTTTTTAGTTGTCTAATTACTGGGTCGAGATTTTGATATTGTTTTAAAAATTCAAGTGTAATTTTGTCTGTTGGGGGGAGAAAAATATTATCAATTTCTAGTTTTGATAAGGGAATTGTGTCAAGTGGGTCATGAAGGTCAAAAACTTGGTTGATTGTGTATTTCAAATCCTTTGCTTGTGGTCCTGATAAATTTATTTTATCGGTTAAGTTTTCTTTTTCGATTAATGGAAAAGGGTCTTTTTTATGCGAGTTTTCTTTTATTCTTTTTTGTTGAGTGTTATTTTTTATCCATTGTGAGTATGGAATTGGTTTAAAAGTTGATGTGCCTAGTAAGTGATTATTCTGTTAAACTAATTAAAGTGGGAAATGTTGTAGGTTATTTATCTGTGATTGATCAATATCAGTTTTTACTGCATATTTGCATTCTAATCGGGGTGATGTTTCGTCTTATGCGAGATAAAATTTAATATTTTGTGGTATTTCAACTGTAGTTTTTCTTGTGAGTAGTTCAGGTGGCGTATTTCTACTTAATGTATCTGGTAATGCAAGGTTTTTTCCTGCTGTCCAAACTATATGTAAGTTTGGAAATTTCATTAGAATTAGTTGAAAACTATAAACTCTATGATTTGGAATTGACTTTTGTGATCTGTGAATAGAACTGTTGGGTGTTTTGACACAAGTATCAGAAATTCATATTCTGTAAGTGTATAAACTATAGCTGTACATTCTCTCATTAGAGTTGAGAGTCGTAGCTCTGCCTGAGTGAATAATCGTGAATTTGCTGATATAAGGTTCAATTTGTTTGTTCCACTATGTGATTGTAGCAATGCTGCGCCGATGCCAAAATTTGAAGCATCGCACATTGCATGGAATGGTTGATTTGGATCTGGAATTGTATTTGAAATTTGTTCAGTTAAAAGTTTTTTGTTTTCTTCAAATCGTGTTTGATGTTCAGTGGTCCATTCAAAATTATTTTGTTGTCTGAGGATTTTATAGAAGGGTTTTAAGTATAATTGCATTTTGTAAACATATTTACTTAAGAAATTTAACATTCCAAGGAATTCTTGGATTTTCTTTTTATTTGTTGGTGGCTGAAGTTTTTGAATAGCATCAATGCGTGATTTTAATGTAGTGATAGTGTTTTGTTCAATATTATGCCCTAAAAATTTAACGCGTGTTAGGAAGAAGTGTGATTTATCGGGGACTGCTTTCAGATTTTCGTTCTGAAGTATCTTATGGTATTGTTCTAAAACTATAAACATCTCGTCTTGGGTTTGCGATTGCGTAAAAACATCACCTAAATATGTGATTGCATTTTTCTTGAGTATTGGTGGTCTGAAAATTTTACTCATAAAAGCTGAAAAAGCTGCTGGTCCTATGGAAATTCCATAGAATAAGCGATTAAATTCATATTGTTGATTTCCAATAACAAATTGTGTTAAACGTTGTGATTGTTCATCTAGTGGCATTTGATTATAAGCACTATTCATATCGGCGATTGTGAAATATTTACCGTTTATCTTTGTTAAGATAACTTGTATTCGTTCAATAGGCCAATTGCATTTTGATTCGTCAATTAGTGAATTGAGATATCTCGCGTCTAAAACTATTTTTAGTGATTCACCTTTTAGAATAATAACAGGGTTGATAAAAGTGTTTCCTTTTGGTTGTTCTTCTTTATTTACTGGTGAGATAATTTTGTATTGTTCTAAAATGTCAAGTAATCTATTTACCTTGTCATGTAAGTGAATCGGTACTTTACTTGCTCTTTGTTTTTTGAATTTTGTTTTGTTCCATTGTTCTCGTGGGGAGAAGAAATAATTGGATTTTTCCATAATTTACTATTGTTGATCCTTGTGCTGTTGCTAATTTACTAGAGGTTTCAAAAGGTGTTAAATTTGGATGTAATGTTTTAATTTCACTCCATGTGGGAATACTAATTATATTTGATTCTGCTCCTGAGTCAGTTAAAAAATCGATTTCAAGATCTGGTGGTTGAAATTCTTTATTTTTTGGGTTTTCTAAGAGAAATGGAATTGTCCAAATTTTTTCTCTCGGTTGTTCTTTTTGTATATTTTGATAAAATGTTTTGTGTTTGAGAATTGTGTTTCGTCTTTTTTATCGGGTTTAATTTCCGTGTTAATTTCGTTTACTTCTTGTGTAGTTTGTGTATTATTAATGGGTCCAATATAGTAATTGTGGAGGAGTTCCAATTGATTTTCATATATATGTGAAGTGAAAAGTTGTTCATATATGATAGGTTCATAGTCGTTTTCGACTGTTATCATATTTACTGAGATGGTATTATCTGTATCACTTTCTGTATCTGATGATTCCCAATTTATTTGAGTTAGTATTTCGTGACTTCCTGTGTCATCAATACCTGAAGGGTCTGAAGTTGTTTCTTCATTTGTTTGCACTTGATTAATGTGTCTTCGATGTTTTGGTGTGCTACTTCTGTATCGATGTTTAGATTCAGGGTTAAGGGTTATTATTCCTATGTGGCGACTGGGAATAATTTCTGTATCGATTTTTGTAACTTGAGTTTCAATTTTGTGAATTATTTTGTGATCTATTTTGGTAATTATCATTTGATCTGTGATAATTTGATCTATTATATGAATTTGATCTATTATTTGGATAATTCTGATTTCGATTGTTTGAATAACTTCTATTTCTATTGTTTGAATAGTTTCTGTTTCTATTGTATGATGAATTTCGTGATTGATTATTGGAATAGTTTCTATTCCTTGGGTTTGATTGGGAACTGGATCCAGAAATAAATTGTGTTGTATTGGAATTTGATCGTGAATAGTTATTTTGGTTATTTTGGCTATTCGATCGATCATATCTATTTTTTGAGAAATTTCGTATATTTCCTCGTTCGGGTGATCTACCTCTATAACCTGAGTTATGTGGTGATTGATTTCTTATGTAACTTGAGTTGCTTGGAAGGGGTTTTCTTGAACTGTTATTACTATATATAATTTTGTTTGGTAGATTTTGGTTTTTTTTTCATGTATTGATAGAACGAGTTATTTGGTTCTTTGTGTATTTGAGGTTTATTCAGACTGTCTTGCTGGTTTTGTCTACATTCGGAAATACTGTGTTCGTATCGTCGGCAATAATTACACCATTTTTTGAAAGATGGTTTGCCTTTAAAATTTGGGTTTCTTTCATAGATGTTTAGTATTTCAGTGATTTTTTCAATCAGGTCTGTGTCTGATTCTTATTTATATGTGTAGTATTTGTTTCAATCCGATTAACATATTGTAGTTTTAGATTTTCTGTTTCTTCAAGTTTCATTGTGATTTCTGCTTGTTCTAGTTTATCTACTAATTTTCGAAAATCTAGGTCTGGTTCTCGAATTGAGGAAGGATGAGATGCTCTCTTTTTTATAGCTATTTTCCTTAATTGAGGTGTTAAGGTCATCATTAAAATTTCTGTCATTTTTGTTTTTTTATAGTCATGTGTATTAAGTGAATATGCTTTTCGAACTAGTTTTTCGATTTGTACTGCTAATTGTTTAATTGCTTCATTTGGTAGTCTACGTATTTCGTTGCATAAAACTCTTCTTTCAGAATCAAACATTTTTGAAAATTCTTGTGTGAATGCTTTCCAGTCTGATTTTATTTCTATGGGTAATACTGAAAACCATTTTTGAGCTGCGCCATCTAATATTGTTTGTGTTAGTGCTGTGCGTCTATGTATCCAATTTTGATGTAGTGGCGTATGAATTGGTTCAGGTCCTATATTTAAAATTAAATTTGCTGTTACTGCATTTAGATAATCTTCTACAGAATATTCAGGGTCTGTTCCTGTGAATACCATCAGTGGTTTATTGGATGTTATTGATGATCCACCCGTGAGGTATGGATTCATTGTCATCTGTATTGATTCTGCGGCATTTGGCATTTGTGAAAAATTTGAAAGTTGATTTTTTGTTTTTTCGTGTTGCTGAAGGTAAAATGGAAGCGGTATTTCATTTTGCATTTGAGTTGGTTGATAAGAATGCATTAACATTGGGTTTTGTGGTTGTATTGGTTAAAAAGATTGTATGTTAAATGGGTTTTGTATATGCATTTGTTGGGGATTTTGTATATCTGTTGGATTTTGTGGGTAAATTTTTATATTTTGAGATAGTTGAGATTGTCGCGGTCTTTGTGTGCGATATTCTTTAGTATATGGTGCAAAAATATCTGGTTGGTGATAATCGTCTTCTTCAGATGATAAATAGTTTGTATTATATGGTGTATGTTGTTTATTTTTATTTTGTTGAAAGAATGGGTATTTTCATTATAATCCTGTGTAGGTTGTGGATTTTCTGGAAAATTTACTGAATTGGTCGTTGTTTTTGGGAGATTCCAATAATGGGAACATACGTGGTTTAAGTTTTGTGTATTTTCTCGGGGAGGTTGGTTTGTTCTTGGTTTGTGAGCATAATTATAATTGTGTTCTGCAAAAGTATTTCTTGTGAAAGGTTTTCGTGTTTTTGACGGATTGGTCTATACGTTTGGTAGTCCATATGTGAATATTTTGGAGCAACCGAAGGTTTAACGGTTGATTGTAAAGTTACCTGTGTTAATGATGTATTTGTATTTCTTTCTTGGTGTTGTCAGATTGGGGTGTATTGGTGAAATACTTTGTTGTGTAGTTGTTGTTGTTGTTTGGACGATTTCTTCGTTTATGAAGTGTGATGGTGTTTGAATATCTTGTTGTGCAAGATTTCTGGTTCCATTGAGATTTTCATTTTGTATGACCGTCGAATTTAAACTGTTATTCCGTGTATCAGGTAAAAATGTGTTATAATTTAATGGTGTTGCATCAATGGTTAATGGTACTACTTTTACAGAATCTCTATGGAAAGATATTGTACTTATTGCTTGACTTGAGATACCTTGTGGGATATTTAGAAATGCATGATGAGACCAGTCAGGGTCCCAAACGTAATCTGATTGATCTGAAAGGGCAGTGTCATCATTGGTATTTTGAGGTCTAAAATTTTTTCTTGCTTGTGAAATTAAATCTAAATTGTGGGTGAAATAATCTATTATAAACCATGCTAAAGTTTTTTGTAAATCATGTTTAGTGTTTTGTGAAACATCTTCTTTAGTGAAATTTTCGCAAATTATATATAGAAATGTTGAAATTACTGTGATTTCATTTCGTACTTTTGTATTTTTGGATGTTTCAGTTGGTGATATATTTTGAACTTCTGTTTTTTCTAATATAGATATATAACTATATATATTTGCAAAAACTTTGTTAGTGAATATGGAGTTTGCTCATTGTGAGTTATGATATTGTATGCTTTTGAGATATTCTAAAAAATATTTTTGAAAATTCTATTTCAATATCGTCTGTTTGAATTACATAGTTACGGTGGGCTGTATTTGGTGTGCTAAAGTCTATGGTGTAGATTCCGTATTGCTGTGTTAGATTACATATGTCTTTTAAATAATGTTCAATAATTTGTCTTTTGATTTTTACATCTGGGAATACTGTTTTGCATGGGCTGATTCCTGGTTCAAACAAATTCACGAGTAAGTTCTTGCAAAAATCGTGTTGTCCTCTATCATCGAGTGAATCTATAAGAAAGGGAAAAACTGCTTCGCCATCTGGACTTTCGTCACTTTGAGTGTGGCTCATTTTTTCGTTTTATGACTGTTAATATATAACTATCGATGTGTCTAATTGGTTGATTCTAATTATACAAGTGTACTGGTTTGTGTTTGTTTTGCTTTTTTATTCTCCTTCTTCCTCTTTTTGATGAATTTGAAGTTGTTTCTGAGTCGGAAAAATATAATTGATCATGAATGGGTAAATTTTTATCTATTGATTCTTTTAATTTGTATAGTTCGTCTAAAATGCTGGCTTCTGATTCAGAAAATGCGTTTCTATTTTTTCAAAATCTTTTTCGTGTGATTTGTCTTTGTTTGCTTATAATTTTCCTTTTTTATTGTTTGTCGTTTTGTTCTAATGTATCCAACTGTTTGTGTATGTGGAATGATTACAAGATCGTATTTTTTGTTATCTATTTCACAGTTGTGTAACACGATTGTTTGTTTATTTCCTAAATTTTTGAATGACATAAGGTTTAGGATGTGGGATGCAAGAAGTTGTTAGTTATTTCTATTTCCTTAGACTGTTAGTTCTTACGGTTTTTTGGTTAGCTTAACCTGGGTCTTTTTGTTCAGGGTTGGAGAGAAAAGTATATCGATTCCGAAAATTGATTTTTTACTTTCTCGTGGCTAGTCTAAGTTAAGGTGTTAACTTACTTAATCTTACTTAGGGGTAGTGATTGTGTTCAAGGGTTGGAGAATAGTAAATCGATCCACAAGGTTCAGGTAAAATTAGAACGCAAGTAGTTCGTTAGATACTATTTTAAACTTACGAAGTCTACGATTTATCCTGGGTCTGTTAAGAGGAGGGTTCAAGTGAAGGATGAATTACCGAAGTTCTTCACTGTTTATCTTATTTTGAATGGTTAGTTTTATTGAAAAATATCTGTTAGTCCTGGGTCTTTTGAAAAGGTTGGATAGTGAATCGACGTTTGAGGTCGTTAGACACTTGCTAAGTGGGTGGGGGAGAACAAAATTGTTCTTTTTGATCCAAGGATAGGCCTTGATGATCAGATTTTAAATTTAGTGAAATAGAAAATTTATTAAGATCCAAGGATAAGCCTTGATGATCTGATTTTTAAAATTAAGTGAATTTAAACTTAAACTTGATTAAATTTATTTAATAAAAAGATTTAGTTTTTTAATGATATTAGTGAGCTGATGATTGCTGTTATGTTTAGGTGATGAAGCTGGAACAACAGGATGATTTATGATTACTAACATTTATTGTCATGCTACTAATTTCTATATTTATTTTCAATAAATATTTTTCAAATATGTTTTGTATAATACTGCAGAAATTAAGAAAACGATCTGAGATCTTTTTATCAATCGTTATTGTACATTAATAGTTTTGTTTAGCGCCTGAAATGATCATGAAGGTTTACTTCAAAATTTTATGTTTGCAAATGAACATCTAAATTCATTGCTAATAAGATTCTAAATACAAAAGTCTGTGTTGGCTTTTGCCGTACAATCATAAAACTAAATAGGAAGTTTCTACTTTGTCGTATGTCGTCTCTTGTCCGAGGTCTTCTTCCATTTCCGGGTAATTCTATTATCGTTCGGAATATCGGCTCTGATCTATTGAGTCGTAGAGACATTTCAATTAAATTATTATCGTATAACATTTTGAAAATGTTTTGTCTAATTTCTAATTTATTTTTGGTTAGTTCTTAGCTATTAAAGTCTTATTGATGAAATGTAGGGGAGTGAATAAAAGGCAATTTACTTTGCATTTAGAGTGTTGCTTTGCATTGTGGTTTTTGTTCAACCAATCCGTAGTTTCAATTTCACTACATGAAAAATATGTTCAGTATGTTTTTCCTTTTTGCTTACTGTACCTTCTGAAAAACAAAAAAATACAAAAAACATCCAGGTATTTAATTGCGGAGCCAAATTTTGGGTACCCCATGTGACTCTCAAGTATTAACTTATTCATAGATATCCGGTCACCCTGCAATGTATTAAGATAGGGAATAATTTTTCCTATGCTGTAAGATAGGTTATAGGGTTCAAAGTATTAGATGGGAAGATTCAAAAATTTCCCGATACAGCTATGCTTAAGATTCCCAAAAACTTGAACTGTCAAATTGACTCGAGCGCGGCGTTTGAAAAAATCAACTGTCGAAAAAAATTTAAATACACAAAAAATGAAAAAAATCACTGCATCGTTTACAGTTTTCTACATGTTTTCGTACAAATTCTGAGGTGTAGTTTGTATTCCATCACAGTAAACTTCCTAATAAGGTAAAATAGCTCGAGCGTTTCTTAGTTTGCTCAAAATTTGCAACTTTATGATTAATTGGTCATTTTAAGAGTAGATGAACGTAGTTCAGGATTTTATATAGGTCGAGGTGGTTTCTTATATCTGTTAAAATTTCCGATATTTAGAATTGATGCTATCTCTAACGTGCGATAAAGATTGCGAATTCTTTGTGAGCCAGCTTACTTTTCTGCGAAACCCAATTTGTCACTTTGTGCAATTTTTTTTATCTGCCCGATATTTTATTTCAAATGTGCAACTCTTATTGCGAATTTTCTCAACCCATTTTGCCTTGATGCGCGACCCAAACTGCGAACTTCCGCGAGCGATGTTGCGCCTCTGTGTAACCCATGTAGCTCCATCTCGATCGCGATAGTTTTTTCTGAGTCGCGCCGTCCCTACCTTGATTTTCGTCTCCAATTGTTGATTTGTACACCATGCAAAATTGCTTTACGTTAAGACAAAGAGAGATTAGTTTTTCAAAACTGAATTCAAATGTGTGGAAGTGCAAAAGAGCCTAAGTTTCAAGAATCAACAAAGTATAAAGATTACATTTCGGAAAATTTACCGGTCCCTGTTTTTCATCATCTGTCAATCAAAGTACAGGGTCAACCTACACAAAATACAAATGATCAATAGTAATTTATTTTGGCCTATTTGTGATAATTGACCTACAATTTAAAATCTCTGAACGCTTTAGAATGCTCAGAAAACATTTTAAAAGGAAGCTACAAGTCTAAATACTACTGTGATAGGCGCAAAATTGATTTTTTTTTTCAAATTCACATCACGCCTAGTGGTAGTCATTGCGTATAGGCTTTGCGTTCTGATGGCGATTTCAAAAACAAAACACGTCAAAAATTTCTGATTCTTTCAAGTTTTTGAAAATTTTATTAATCTGTTGACTTAATTTTTAGCGTTTTCTTAACTCTTATCATCTTTTCACCAAAAATCACTTCAGATAATTCAAACGTCAATCGTTATAATGCCAGTGAAAAAATACCTACAGTGGAGTTTTATTGATAAAAGATGGGTTCTTTTCCACTCCCCCTATCTCTCAAAATATCGAGTTTTATGTTTGTTTTGCGTGTTATTACGGCTAAATTCGAAAAGCTTTGATGTACTGTACGATGAAGAAATCTGTTCACAGTTGGTCATTTGTTCACCACGCCAAACTTCCTTGCACTATGACAACGTTAAACAAGCTTTTTAAAATTGAGTTTGGATGATTGGGAACTAGAAAAGAGCCAAAAGATAGGCTCTTTCCTTTTTCCCCACAAGCAAAGTTTTACAAATGAAGAAATTGTTCACAATTATCAATCATTTTGAAAATTGGCATACGGACTATTAAGGACATGCAAATTTGGTCTTCATAATTAAACTTGTAAAACTACTCGTTCAAACCATAAATTTGATGCTCATGTGAGGTGGGGAGGGGGGGAGGTTACAAAATTTTTGTCCTTATAATGCAATATGGTTACAGTTTTAGCCCATGAAAATGAATAGTTGTCATTATTATCGATGATTTTCATAAAAACAAATACCAATAGTTTTCGATTCTTATCCATTTTATATCCTTATTTGATTATTATTATGTAATTTATTGCCAATTTGTTTTTATGGGCGCTTCACAACTTTTGAGTTTATTCTATTATGATCCCCTCAGCCTAGAACAAATTTAGCCCATCTACCTCCATTCAGCGATCTATAATTTTGGGAGGTCTAAAATGGAAAAGACCGAAAAAAGTTTAAGTCGAACGGATTTTTACAGCGAATGGATGCGTCAGAAAATAGTTATTGAGGCAAACATCCTAGTTGTCATGGGGTCACAAAATCTACCAAAGAGTATTCTACCGAAGAGTATTCTACCAAACCCGCTTTTCGCTCCTAATTTTGCCATATAATGAATGCCGGCTCAAATCGTAATTTTAAACCAGTGGAATATTGTTAACATGCTTTGTTGTGGCCGATTGTATGTATGATCGCTGTGCGAGTAACAATGAAACGACACAAGATGATAGTAAAACACCCAGAACTCGACGGCTTTGTAATTCCACTGGCAATGAGAGACTACTAAAAAGATAAAAATATTAGTCAAGGATAGTTTCGCCGCTTTGCACGTGTTGTTTTAGTAATTTTTCTGGATCTGTCATTGTTGAAACAAAAAGTTTTTTTTCTTTAAAAAAAACAGCGACAGAAACAAGTAATGGATTTGGTTCTTTTCTTGGATCTTTTTCCTTCCCCCCCCCACCTGCAAATTTTTATATTTGAATTTACTGTTCGCTTCTTCCGATTGTCATGAAAATAATTGACATGCAGACTAATTAGGCCATGACAAACATATTTGGTCTTCATAATTAACCTTGTAAAACCACTCGTTAGAGGATAAAACTCATGTTTGAGTGAGGATGGGGGAGGGGAAGAGCCCTTTTCTTTTTCACTTTTTTTCCCCAGCTCACATATTTAAGCATCAAATTTATTGTATAACAATGGGCTTCACAAGGTTAAGGATGAAGAATAACAATGTTTGTAATGGCTTAACCAGTGTGAAAGCGAATTGATGTAACCATCGATCACTGTGAGCATGATTACATCAAACCCCCCCCCCCCCCCCCACCTAGGAAAGTCAAAACTGAACGCCATTTTTAACGTTGTCATAATGCAGTGAAATGATGAACAAACTAAATATTTGGAACTTGTTTGTTTTTCATACTTTAGATTGTAACATCACGCATTAAACTGAAATAACACGTAAAACAAGTAAGAAAATGGAAAATGTGAAATGTAGGGGAGTGAATAAAAGGCAATTTACTTTGAATTCAGATTGTTGCATTGTGGTTTTTAATCAATCAATCCGTTGTTTCAATTGCAATACTTGAAAATATGTTCAGTATGTTTTCCTTTTTGCTCACTGTACTTTCTGAAAAATAAAAAAAGTACAAAAAACATCCAGGTAGTTAATTGCGGAGCCAAATTTTGGGTACCCCATGTGCCTCTCAAGTATTAACTTATCCATAAATATCCGGTCACCCTGCTATGTATTAAGATAGGGAATAAAATTTCCTATGCTGTAAGATAGGTTATAGGGTTCAGAGTATTAGATGGTAAGTTTCAAAAATTTCCCGATACAGCTAAGTTTAAGATTCCCAAAAACTTGAACTGTCAAATTGACTCGAGCGCGGCGTTTGAAAAAATCAACTGTCGAAAAAAATTTAAATACACAAAAAATGAACTAAATCACTGCATCGTTTACAGTTTTCTACATGTTTTCGTACAAATTCTGAGGTGTAGTTTGTATTCCATCACAGTAAACTTCCTACTAAGGTAAAATAGCTCGAGCGTTTCTTATTTTGCTCAAACTTTGCAACTTAATGATTAATTGGTCATCGATTCAGCTACAGGGTTTCCCAATCTTCGTTTGTGCAGTCTTTTGCTAAACTTTTTTTTAATTGTTACCTTTGTAACAGCAATTATTTTTCCGCCAAATGCAAAACATTTCTGTGCATCTGATATCCTCCATAGAACAACCCTGGTTAAATTTTGTCATCCTTTTGCGATTGGAGCAGCAAAACGGGGAAAAAATGTTTTACAGATTTGCACTAAAATCGTATCGAAAATCTTTGTTTTGCTTTTCGATCCATTCTCCTTGCTATATTGGAATGATTCACTAATTTAAATACTCTTCTACCAAAGCCAAAAACTGAAAATAAGTCCAATTTGAGCTCTTCAAATTTGTTGATGTCGCAAATTTGGAAAAAAATTAAAACAATTCTGATTATCTCAGTTTAGCATACTGTATTATAAATTTCATGCTATGATCGCTTCACGATTTTCTAGAATAGATTCAACTAGCTCCGCTTCATAAAAGTCATTAGCTTCAAAACTGAGTCTCTTGAAGACCTGATCGTTGGCGGCTTTATGGGTTTTCCTCACCAAGAAACATTGTCATTGCACGCTTTCTTCTGTCCGTTGATCGGTAACCACAGGAGGCTGTCAAGGGGTCAAAGGGGGTCAATTCCCTGAGGTGGGGAGAGGGGCCAGGAGGTCAAAAGGTTTAAATGTGGGTGGCCAGGAGGTCAAAAGGTTTAAACTTGGGTAGCCAGGAGGTCAAAGGATTTAAATTTGGGAGTCCAGAAGGTCAAAGGATTTTAATTTGGGTGACCAGGTCATATCCCTGAATCTGCTACTGGACCTCAGCCCTAAAAGAATTCCAAATAATTGTCTCAAACAAAAAACAATTGGTTGCTTTTTTCCATTTCTCCTCACAGCAAAGTTCGTTCTTTTCGTCTGGAAAAGAACATTTTTTGACCTCATCCTAACTTTGGTCTTCTATTGTTCATTATTTCAGGCGGGCTTATTTGAAGCAAACAAAAAAGAGATGGTAGTCTCGTCTGTAATCATCTCTAGATTATGCTAAAAGTGTTTTGGAAAAAGAGACCGAAAACTGAAAACATAATTAATGCACTTTGAGTTACCACAAAAAGCATGTGATTGAACTTTTGGGCTGTTCCAACCTCTTCCCGTGACAAGTGTTGAGCGAATAGGGTAGTTTGTTTTCGTGTAGACTGGTGGAAGTGGGGCTATAGAAGGGACAACAAGGGTTCTCTTATCTCTACTTGTCCCCAGGGCAGGTGCCCATCTATCGATACTTCCCATACCAAGAGTATTCTGTCACTACTTTTGAACTGGAAAAAACAGTTTAAGAACTTTCCAACTTATCCGCAAGTTATAGGCGACATAGAGTTTTTGCAAGAGCAAGATAGATAAGGTATAACTAGAGGAGATTTTTTGAAACATAAAATTTTAATTACAGGATGCTTAAATACAGCTACTGACACATCAATACTGTGAAATGTTTTACGCAATCTGTATTGTATAAAATGATGATTTATTGTACACTGTAGTCCAGTATCCAAATAAAAACTGAAGAGTGGTGTAATATGAGTTACAATGATTAATTTACAGTTCGATATCAAGATTCTTTGCGGTTGCTTCTAAAAAAAAATTTTTTCTTCTGTATAATTCTTCAACAACGATTGTTTTGAAAATAAGTGGGAAGTTGGAGAATTTTGCTTGTAGTTTATCTGGAAAAATTGGATCGCGTTGAACGCACTCGAACACCGTTTCATCTGTAATGCAAAATTCAATTGGAAGAAACAAGTTTCGTTGAAGGAAAGTTTGTTTTAAGTAATTTTTCATTTTAATTGTTTTAGGTCTTCATTGTATTGAACTGATCTATCCAGCCATACTCTCACGTATCGTTTTTGCTTATATTTATGTATGTGAAGCTCTTCCATTTCTCTTTTCTTGGTTCCATTTTTGATATCATCAACAGTGAGGCTAAGTTTGGGGATAACTATGAGGGGGTCCTTTTGACATCAGCCCGGGCTGAGGTGCTTGACTCATGATTCGACCAAAATGGTCGAACGATGTCCGTTTTCAACTTTTTGGGTCAAACGATGTCCGTGTTCGACTATTTGAAACAAAAGATGTCCATTTTCTACTTTGTTAGAGTTTACCGGACAATGCTCGTTTTTCTTCGACTTTCTTTGACTTTACTGGACATTGTTTAGATCTGTTTTCGACTTTATCGAACGTTGTTCGACTTTGTCCGACTTCATCGGACATTATTTGACTTTGCACAAATTAGTTTGACTTTAACGGGAACTAAAAGAACCGTCCTAATTTGCGATGAAAATTGTACATCATTTGACCGTTTATGTGGAATCATGTGTTAAAAATCTCAGGCTGGGAAGCAGCAAAATATAATACGACTGGGTTGTTTCTGGTGGGAGGGTTTTTCATTATTGGGGGGGGGGGTGGCTTAGTGGGGGGTAAGCGACAAAGGGACAAACGTTGGGGGGGATGGAATCGTTTTGCCATTGCAGAAGTTTTAGGTTTCAGGAAAGATTATGATGTGTTTTATTTTTATGAGTTTTGTGCAAATCAAAAGTTTTCAGATACATGCTGATCCTTATTATATACAAAAATTTAATCCCAACCCTCCCCCAAGGCTCCACTCCCCTTAAAGTTCCTAATTACTTATGTACAAAAATTTAATCCCAAACCTAACCCTTAAAGTAACCAAGAAAATTGTTGAAAAAAAACAGTATTGTAAAATGAGTAACAATTAGTAAAATGAGTAACAAAAATCAAAGTTGCGCAGAAAAATGTTGAAATTGAGCAACAGGTAACCAAATTTAGCTTGCAACGTGCAATCAGTTTTGTGTGCGTCAAACGTTGTACCTGAATAAAGCAGAAAAAAATGATTAAATTAAAGTTTCATTCTCATCATCCATAAAAAAAACAAAATGCAATTATCATTGCTTTGCAATGGATTTCACTGCTTTATTGATAATTAGCAATATTTTTTATTTTCAATTGCTTATAATTGATTGTTTTTTACTTTTATAAACCTGACAAAAAACTCAAATGTATTCGATTTTTATTTATTCAATTCCATGGCGGGTGGATATCAGCCTTGGGTTTTGTAATTATATCGATCCAATTTTTTTGTGATCTCTGATTTTACTTTTTTCATTATTAAAGCGGAGGGTGAGGATAGCCGAAAAACTCCAGATATCTTTGATTTGACTGCTTGCAACTTTATTCATTGTTTGTTAAAAAGAACAGGAGTGCTCGTATGAGGGCAAAACCTTGAATATTCCGACTGTCTTTAAATCTATGAAGCAGTAGTAAAATGAAAAATTACATGAATAAAATAAAATGGAAAAAAAGTTCAAAATTTGAGAACTTTTTTTGTGAAAATTGTCTCCCCACAGGCCATATGAAGTACAAAGTGATAGAATTCGCGTCTAGCAGCCAATCAATGATGGCAAATAAGTTACCTTCAACCAATTTGGAACGATTTCAAAGACCGATTAAATTTCCGCCTACGCGTTACTAGAGCGAAATATATCGCGCGTTAATTGTCCCAAATTGTCCAAAATGGCAATCTTTAAACCCCCATAAGTTTACAAAAATTGGTCACAGGCAAAATGGCTTTTCAATTTAAAGCTTAAAAAAAAATTATTTGACTGATCCGTCAAAAATGGCTAGTTGAAAAGTCGAAATTAGATCGAAGAAAAAAAACCACCTTGAGCCCAAATATTTTGTTACTTTGACTTTTTGTTACGAAAGTCGGAAAAATTAGTTATTACTCTCAATAGTTTTCCTGTAAATTCAATAATGACTTTGAGCTAGTCATTATATACAATCAGATTTTCAAAATAACAGAAAGATCAATATTGTAGGAGAAACAATAAAAATTTGAAATGAGTTTCTCAATAATTAGCCTCTTTCAAAGTCAGAAATCTGACAAAAATTAGTTAACTTTTTGTCTGTTTGTCTTTTTTGTGACATAGGCGACATAGAGTTTTTGCAAGAGCAAGATATATAAGGTATAACTAGAGGAGACTTTTTGAAACATAAAATTTTAATTACAGGATGCTTAAATGAAGTGCTTAATGTTTTATCGTCAAACTTAATTGCAAACTCTTATGAGTTGTCAGTTAAGCAAGACTGTTCAAAAATTGTCATGATAGTCTGCCCATAGACTTCCAAATGAAAGAAATTTTTTGATCTTATTTAATTGATTTTCCGAGCTTACCCATATTACGATAACTCATTTTGACCGGCCAAGTTTTCAGCAGGCGCCGTGTTGTGATTTGTTTTAATACTCTATACCTTTGACCTTCGGTATTGATTAGATACCTGTCAAATATTGCTTTAAAGCGACCAGTTGTCGATCATTCTCCGTTTGTTTTGCTTTTAGAAAACATTTCTTTTTCGTTTTATTCTTTTAGAAGGTTCGTACACATATTGTATTTCAGTACATAGAACATACTTATACTTGATTACGACCCCCCCCCCCCCCCAAAAAAAGTATTGGCGCCAGAGGCGCCCTTAGAAAAACATTAAGGTCCAATAGCAAAATATGGATGTCCTAAAATAGTACCAAAGGAGGCTGTCAAGGGGTCAAAGGGGGTCAATTCCCTGAGGTGGGGAGAGGGGCCAGGAGGTCAAAAGGTTTAAATGTGGGTGGCCAGGAGGTCAAAAGGTTTAAACTTGGGTAGCCAGGAGGTCAAAGGATTTAAATTTGGGAGTCCAGAAGGTCAAAGGATTTTAATTTGGGTGACCAGGTCATATCCCTGAATCTGCTACTGGACCTCAGCCCTAAAAGAATTCCAAATAATTGTCTCAAACAAAAAACAATTGGTTGCTTTTTTCCATTTCTCCTCACAGCAAAGTTCGTTCTTTTCGTCTGGAAAAGAACATTTTTTGACCTCATCCTAACTTTGGTCTTCTATTGTTCATTATTTCAGGCGGGCTTATTTGAAGCAAACAAAAAGAGATGGTAGTCTCGTCTGTAATCATCTCTAGATTATGCTAAAAGTGTTTTGGAAAAAGAGACCGAAAACTGAAAACATAATTAATGCACTTTGAGTTACCACAAAAAGCATGTGATTGAACTTTTGGGCTGTTCCAACCTCTTCCCGTGACAAGTGTTGAGCGAATAGGGTAGTTTGTTTTCGTGTAGACTGGTGGAAGTGGGGCTTTAGAAGGGACAACAAGGGTTCTCTTATCTCTACTTGTCCCCAGGGCAGGTGCCCATCTATCGATACTTCCCATACCAAGAGTATTCTGTCACTACTTTTGAACTGGAAAAAACAGTTTAAGAACTTTCCAACTTATCCGCAAGTTATAGGCGACATAGAGTTTTTGCAAGAGCAAGATAGATAAGGTATAACTAGAGGAGATTTTTTGAAACATAAAATTTTAATTACAGGATGCTTAAATACAGCTACTGACACATCAATACTGTGAAATGTTTTACGCAATCTGTATTGTATAAAATGATGATTTATTGTACACTGTAGTCCAGTATCCAAATAAAAACTGAAGAGTGGTGTAATATGAGTTACAATGATTAATTTACAGTTCGATATCAAGATTCTTTGCGGTTGCTTCTAAAAAAAAATTTTTTCTTCTGTATAATTCTTCAACAACGATTGTTTTGAAAATAAGTGGGAAGTTGGAGAATTTTGCTTGTAGTTTATCTGGAAAAATTGGATCGCGTTGAACGCACTCGAACACCGTTTCATCTGTAATGCAAAATTCAATTGGAAGAAACAAGTTTCGTTGAAGGAAAGTTTGTTTTAAGTAATTTTTCATTTTAATTGTTTTAGGTCTTCATTGTATTGAACTGATCTATCCAGCCATACTCTCACGTATCGTTTTTGCTTATATTTATGTATGTGAAGCTCTTCCATTTCTCTTTTCTTGGTTCCATTTTTGATATCATCAACAGTGAGGCTAAGTTTGGGGATAACTATGAGGGGGTCCTTTTGACATCAGCCCGGGCTGAGGTGCTTGACTCATGATTCGACCAAAATGGTCGAACGATGTCCGTTTTCAACTTTTTGGGTCAAACGATGTCCGTGTTCGACTATTTGAAACAAAAGATGTCCATTTTCTACTTTGTTAGAGTTTACCGGACATTGCTCGTTTTTCTTCGACTTTCTTTGACTTTACTGGACATTGTTTAGATCTGTTTTCGACTTTATCGAACGTTGTTCGACTTTGTCCGACTTCATCGGACATTATTTGACTTTGCACAAATTAGTTTGACTTTACCGGGAACTAAAAGAACCGTCCTAATTTGCGATGAAAATTGTACATCATTTGACCGTTTATGTGGAATCATGTGTTAAAAATCTCAGGCTGGGAAGCAGCAAAATATAATACGACTGGGTTGTTTCTGGTGGGAGGGTTTTTCATTATTGGGGGGGGGGGTGGCTTAGTGGGGGGTAAGCGACAAAGGGACAAACGTTGGGGGGGATGGAATCGTTTTGCCATTGCAGAAGTTTTAGGTTTCAGGAAAGATTATGATGTGTTTTATTTTTATGAGTTTTGTGCAAATCAAAAGTTTTCAGATACATGCTGATCCTTATTATATACAAAAATTTAATCCCAACCCTCCCCCAAGGCTCCACTCCCCTTAAAGTTCCTAATTACTTATGTACAAAAATTTAATCCCAAACCTAACCCTTAAAGTAACCAAGAAAATTGTTGAAAAAAAACAGTATTGTAAAATGAGTAACAATTAGTAAAATGAGTAACAAAAATCAAAGTTGCGCAGAAAAATGTTGAAATTGAGCAACAGGTAACCAAATTTAGCTTGCAACGTGCAATCAGTTTTGTGTGCGTCAAACGTTGTACCTGAATAAAGCAGAAAAAAATGATTAAATTAAAGTTTCATTCTCATCATCCATAAAAAAAACAAAATGCAATTATCATTGCTTTGCAATGGATTTCACTGCTTTATTGATAATTAGCAATATTTTTTATTTTCAATTGCTTATAATTGATTGTTTTTTACTTTTATAAACCTGACAAAAAACTCAAATGTATTCGATTTTTATTTATTCAATTCCATGGCGGGTGGATATCAGCCTTGGGTTTTGTAATTATATCGATCCAATTTTTTTGTGATCTCTGATTTTACTTCTTTCATTATTAAAGCGGAGGGTGAGGATAGCCGAAAAACTCCAGATATCTTTGATTTGACTGCTTGCAACTTTATTCATTGTTTGTTAAAAAGAACAGGAGTGCTCGTATGAGGGCAAAACCTTGAATATTCCGACTGTCTTTAAATCTATGAAGCAGTAGTAAAATGAAAAATTACATGAATAAAATAAAATGGAAAAAAAGTTCAAAATTTGAGAACTTTTTTTGTGAAAATTGTCTCCCCACAGGCCATATGAAGTACAAAGTGATAGAATTCGCGTCTAGCAGCCAATCAATGATGGCAAATAAGTTACCTTCAACCAATTTGGAACGATTTCAAAGACCGATTAAATTTCCGCCTACGCGTTACTAGAGCGAAATATATCGCGCGTTAATTGTCCCAAATTGTCCAAAATGGCAATCTTTAAACCCCCATAAGTTTACAAAAATTGGTCACAGGCAAAATGGCTTTTCAATTTAAAGCTTAAAAAAAAAATTTTTTGACTGATCCGTCAAAAATGGCTAGTTGAAAAGTCGAAATTAGATCGAAGAAAAAAAACCGCCTTGAGCCCAAATATTTTGTTACTTTGACTTTTTGTTACGAAAGTCGGAAAAATTAGTTATTACTCTCAATAGTTTTCCTGTAAATTCAATAATGACTTTGAGCTAGTCATTATATACAATCAGATTTTCAAAATAACAGAAAGATCAATATTGTAGGAGAAACAATAAAAATTTGAAATGAGTTTCTCAACAATTAGCCTCTTTCAAAGTCAGAAATCTGACAAAAATTAGTTAACTTTTTGTCTGTTTGTCTTTTTTGTGACATAGGCGACATAGAGTTTTTGCAAGAGCAAGATAGATAAGGTATAACTAGAGGAGACTTTTTGAAACATAAAATTTTAATTACAGGATGCTTAAATGAAGTGCTTAATGTTTTATCGTCAAACTTAATTGCAAACTCTTATGAGTTGTCAGTTAAGCAAAACTGTTCAAAAATTGTCATGATAGTCTGCCCATAGACTTCCAAATAAAAGAAATTTTTTGATCTTATTTAATTGATTTTCCGAGCTTACCCATATTACGATAACTCATTTTGACCGACCAAGTTTTCAGCAGGCGCCGTGTTGTGATTTGTTTTAATACTCTATACCTTTGATCTTCGGTATTGATTAGATACCTGTCAAATATTGCTTTAAAGCGACCAGTTGTCGATCATTCTCCGTTTGTTTTGCTTTTAGAAAACATTTCTTTTTCGTTTTATTCTTTTAGAAGGTTCGTACACATATTGTATTTCAGTACATAGAACATACTTATACTTGATTACGACCCCCCCCCCCCCCAAAAAAGTATTGGCGCCAGAGGCGCCCTTAGAAAAACATTAAGGTCCAATAGCAAAATATGGATGTCCTAAAATAGTACCAAAGGAGGCTGTCAAGGGGTCAAAGGGGGTCAATTCCCTGAGGTGGGGAGAGGGGCCAGGAGGTCAAAAGGTTTAAATGTGGGTGGCCAGGAGGTCAAAAGGTTTAAAGTTGGGTAGCCAGGAGGTCAAAGGATTTAAATTTGGGAGTCCAGAAGGTCAAAGGATTTTAATTTGGGTGACCAGGTCATATCCCTGAATCTGCTACTGGACCTCAGCCCTAAAAGAATTCCAAATAATTGTCTCAAACAAAAAACAATTGGTTGCTTTTTTCCATTTCTCCTCACAGCAAAGTTCGTTCTTTTCGTCTGGAAAAGAACATTTTTTGACCTCATCCTAACTTTGGTCTTCTATTGTTCATTATTTCAGGCGGGCTTATTTGAAGCAAACAAAAAGAGATGGTAGTCTCGTCTGTAATCATCTCTAGATTATGCTAAAAGTGTTTTGGAAAAAGAGACCGAAAACTGAAAACATAATTAATGCACTTTGAGTTACCACAAAAAGCATGTGATTGAACTTTTGGGCTGTTCCAACCTCTTCCCGTGACAAGTGTTGAGCGAATAGGGTAGTTTGTTTTCGTGTAGACTGGTGGAAGTGGGGCTATAGAAGGGACAACAAGGGTTCTCTTATCTCTACTTGTCCCCAGGGCAGGTGCCCATCTATCGATACTTCCCATACCAAGAGTATTCTGTCACTACTTTTGAAATGGAAAAAACAGTTTAAGAACTTTCCAACTTATCCGCAAGTTATAGGCGACATAGAGTTTTTGCAAGAGCAAGATAGATAAGGTATAACTAGAGGAGATTTTTTGAAACATAAAATTTTAATTACAGGATGCTTAAATGAAGTGCTTAATGTTTTATCGTCAAACTTAATTGCAAACTCTTATGAGTTGTCAGTTAAGCAAAACTGTTCAAAAATTGTCATGATAGTCTGCCCATAGACTTCCAAATAAAAGAAATGTTGTTGATCTTTTTGAATTGATTTTCCGAGCTTACCCATATTACGATAACTCATTTTGACCGACCAAGTTTTCAGCAAGCGCCCTGTTGTGATTTGTTTTAATACTCTATACCTTTGACCTTCGGTATTGATTAGATACCTGTCAAATATTGCTTTAAAGCGACCAGTTGTCGATCATTCTCTGTTCGTTTTGCTTTTAGAACACATTTCTTTTACGTTTTATTCTTTTAGAAGGTTTGTACATATATTGTATTTCAGTACATAGAACATACTTATACTTGATTACGACCCCCCCCCCCAAAAAGTATTGGCGCCAGAGGCGCCTTTAGAAAAACATTAAGGTCCAATAGCAAAATATGGATGTCCTAAAATAGTACCAAAGGAGGCTGTCAAGGGGTCAAAGGGGGTCAATTCCCTGAGGTGGGGAGAGGGGCCAGGAGGTCAAAAGGTTTAAATGTATGTGGCCAGGAGGTCAAAAGGTTTAAACTTGGGTAGCCAGGAGGTCAAAGGATTTAAATTTGGTAGCCCAGAAGGTCAAAGGATTTTAATTTGGGTGACCAGGTCATATCCCTGAATCTGCTACTGGACCTCAGCCCTAAACGAATTCCAAATAATTGTCTCAAACAAAAAACAATTGGTATGTTTTTTTCCATTTCTCCTCACAGCAAAATTCGTTCTTTTCGTCTGGAAAAGAAGATGTTTTGACCTCATCCTAATTTGGTCTTCTATTGTTCATTATTTCAGGCGGGCTTCTTTGAAGCAAACAAAAAAGAGATGCTAGTCTCGGCTGTAATCATCTCTCGATTATGCTAGAAGTGTTTTGGAAAAAGAGACCGAAAGCTGAAAACATAATTAGTGCACTTCGAGTTACAACAAAAAGCATGTGATCAAACTTTTGGGCTGTTCTAACCTCTTCCGCTGACAAGTGTTGAACGAATAGGGTAGTTTGTTTTCGGGTAGACTGGTCGAAATGGGGCTAGAAGAGGGACAACAAGGGTTCTCTTATCTCTACTTGTCCCCAGGGCAGGTGCCCATCTATCGATACTTCTCATACCAAGAGTATTCTGTCACTACTTTTTGAACTGAAAAACACAGTTTATGAACTTGCCTGTCTAACCTATCCACGTTTTCAAAATGAAAAAAAAAACTACAGAAAAGTTTACAACCGAAATTTGGTCAAAATAAAATAGTTCCACTTTGATTGAGGCTCGCTAATCGGCAATTTGCTGGTAGCAAGAAAAAAGAACAAGTATTCAAAACAACGATTGCATTGGTGTGTAAGTGGGATTTACTTTTTCCAGTTGAAGTATATCCGTCGCCCCAGTGTCCAGATCTCCAGTTATCTTTTCCAGTCTCTCGTTTCCTCATTTTGTTCTCAGGTAGGGATAACAGTTAAGTGGATCCGCAATTACAATTCAGTCCAGAGCTAATTCTGATTGATAACTAACGGATAGACAAAGGCTCAAAAGATGTCAAAACAATCAGTTTTTTTTTATGCAGATGGTCAAAGAAAATCAAAAAACCAAATAAACCGCGTTCAATTTTTGTGAACAATCACGTAGCACGGCAGTATACCAAAACAGAGCAATTTTTAATTCTAATTCATCGAAAATATCGAGAAAAACTATTATGAACTTTATCAATTTCACCTTCCAATAAAACGCAGCCAGGATAGCCGGTTTCTGTCCAAGTTGCACCTTTCAAGTTAAATGAAAATTCAAAAAAGATCGTTTTGTTTGTGCGTGATACGATTTAAAAAATAATGGAGCGCGCAGACATTGGTAATTAGGCATAATCAACAACAGTTGCCTCCGCAAAATAAGTAACAAATAAAAAGTAAAAAAAAACTTTTTTTTGCATAAAAATTTTATTTAAAAATTGTTTTGTCAAGGAAGCGCTATATGATGCTTCCAAAAATAACTTTCTTGAATCAAAACTAAGTTTTTTTACTATTGAAAGAAAAATTTTTTTTTTTCGTAAGATTAACTTGATTGTTGTACTCGCTCGAAATTAAACTTAAACCCAAATGTTTCAAAGGGGTTTTTCTCTACCCAGGGAGAATGTTTTGAAAAAGTCAAAATTGCTCGAATTATCACTACTAAAAAGGCTTTAATATGAAATATTACTTGACCTATTCCAATGAAGTTTTGTGGTACCTAATTTAGCGTTAAAAACAAAAAAAATAACCACACCCAAAGAAAAAGTTTCTCTCAATTTCCTGTGGTCGTAACCAAAACTATTGTGTCATTGTGCACCCATGTAGAATGTTTAGGTTTGTTGAAGATCAAATTGGCCCTTGTAACGCCTTAACCGTCTCATCGGAAAGCTCTAATTTTACTCCAAACTTTATTCACTTAAGATGCATGTATCCGCGAAACTTAAAGCTGTTGAAAAACATTGATGACAATTTTTTGTATGGACTTTTTTATATTAGGTAGTCCAAAACTTCCAATTGAGCTTATTGTTTGATGAAAAATTTCGTTTAAAAA
This sequence comes from Symsagittifera roscoffensis, assembly GCF_963678635.1. Lineage (NCBI taxonomy): Eukaryota > Metazoa > Xenacoelomorpha > Acoela > Convolutidae > Symsagittifera > Symsagittifera roscoffensis. The sequence continues at coordinate 10,411,115 of NC_087066.1, read as the reverse complement.
ATAACCATCAACATTGAAAAAAGTGATGGCAAAAAAGCAGATTTTGCAGATTCATCAAAATGAAAAGAAAAAGAAAAACATCATGATTTTTTGACAAAATTCAAATCAACTTTTGTTTTGGTCATTTTTTATTTTCCAGAATATTTAAATCAGCATTGCATTAAAGGCAGCTCAAGTGGCAAATAAATCAGGCTCAGTTCTGAGCTGGCTTAATTTTTATGCAGCTGAGATGAGTTTTGATTTTTTCAATAAAAATGCAGTCACTTTGAAATTACTTAACAGACGTATTTTGAAGAATCTTCTCTCCAGACGCTGTGAAATTAACGAAAGATTTCAATGGGGATCTTCCACCTTAAAAATTACATTTAATTAAATTAATCTGTCATAAAATTACGAAGGAGATTTCAGATTAATATTTTTTTTGAGCACAAGCACATTGTTTTGGATGGCAAAAATTTTTCGCGTATAATTTGGTGTCTAAAACAGTAGAAACTGGCAGTTTTTGAATTTGAAATTGAGAAGCTTCAAATAAATTAAATCGATAATTATTTGATTGTTGAACCAAGTGTGTAAAAACAGAAAAAATTTATATGATTTGGTTCATCAAGCTATCGAAACACAAATTGAACCGAAAAAAAAAACAAATTTATAAAAAAATTTAAAGTGTTTCATGTTCAATCAAACTTGAATGAAGTAAAAGCAAAATTAGTAGTGTAATAAAGTAAAAGCAAAAACGCACTATATGATACTTCCAAATTTACTTTTCTAGACCTAAATTGGGTTTTCACTATTTAAAAGGAAAATTTTTCCTTCTTAAGACCTACTCGCTTGCTTTACCCGCTCGAAGTTAGACTAGCGCTCAAAAATTTAAACGTGTTTTCACTACACAGGTTAATTTTTTTGAATTATTATTCGACACATTTTGATAATTATTTGTTTTACCTAATTTTGCGTGGAAAACAAAAAAGCCTAAGCACCCCCGAATACAAATTTTATTTTCCCCCACTTTTTATTGTCGGAACAAAATATTCTGTCTTAGTTTACCCATGTATAAAACTTAGGTTTGATGAGATCAAGATGGCCCGTGTGAGGTCATTTTGTCAAAAAAAAACATTATCTACTCTAAATTTTAACTTGATTAAATTCACTTGAAATATTTGAAAATAAAATTGATGACGCAGTTTTTACGCAGTTTTTTTGTCAATCAAATAGCCTCGTTATAGCTTAAAACATATTATCTGAAGCACGGGAAAAATGAAGCACGGGATGATACAATGATGCTTTCAACAAAATTCTCGGCAACTATCATTTTCGTTACTTTTAACAATTCATTATCTGGATATTTAAATCAAAGGCATTGTAGCGTAGCTTGAGTGACAAATAAATCCGGCTGACAAATAAATCCGCCTCAAAAGGTACAATTCTGCGACTAAAAAAACTCAGGAGTTTTTAAATCAAATAGTTAAAATGTTTTCTCTCCAGGTGCTGTGTAAAGTAAATATTGATTATACAATGATTTTTCAGTCTATAAAACAATGTAGCAATTTTTATTGTGCCCTTGATATATAAAAAATGGTGTCCGTCGATTTTTTTAAGGTTGAGCGCAAGCCATATATCTTTTTTTTTCAGATGATAGAAGTATTTGGTCATCAGCTGATTTACAACAAAGGAGCGAAACGATTCTTTATTTTTGGCAGATCAAATAGATTTTTCGAGCTATCGCAAAAAAACTATCAAAAATCCATTCAAAAAACTTTTGTTCGCATCGTAAATTTGTGGCAATTGGCAAGTGGTTTAATTAGGCCTTGGCAAATACATTAGCTGTTTTTGCGTGATAGACTTCTCGTTACACAATAAAATTGATATTATGTGAAGTGAGAGGGGGGAAGAGAAAGAGCCAATAGATTTCTTTAGAAAAAAGCGTGCTGAAATTGCGTGCACTTGAAGTTTCTAGCAAAAAATTTTTAAAAAAATTCATCATTGTACGGCAATTTGTAATCTAAATGAAATAGTTACAAGTTCATTGGGTTCTTTTTAACTATTGTCCCTTTTGTACCTAGAAACAAATTGCCACCCCTATCATGAAATAATTCAACGGTTAAGCATATGCGAATGATATACCTAATAACGAATATCCTCCTTTTGCAAAAAGTGGGAAAACAGTTAGAAATTCGCTAAATGAAACCAGGAAGATTACGAATCAACATAAGAAAAAACAAGGATAGCCGGTTACTGTGCAAGTTGTGCAAAATGTTCCGACCATAGTCTGTAAAAAATCACAAAAAAAGGTTTTTCAAATGAGTATCGGTTTTTATCTGCGTGGTGAGATAAAACAATCTGAAGCGTTTTTGCTGCGGCTTAAATCAAGCATGATTAAGCTATTCTGAGCCTGCTCGCCCGCCTTTAATCGCTTGGAATAAAATCAAAAAATTTAAGCTGGTTTTTCTCAACATAGGAAAAAAAATTGTCAATTTTTTTCAATGTTGTTCGAATCATAACTGAAAGGACTTGAATATGATACATCACTTGTGGTACCTGATTATTTGTGGTACCTGATTTTGCTTGGAAAACAAAAAGAAAAAGAAAAACAAGGATAACCGGTTACTGTGCAAGTTTCCCAGAATGATCCATCCGTGATGTGATAAAAGAATCTGAGCAAAAAACGTAGAGTTTAAGCGTTTTCGATGATCATCGTAAATTATGCAAATTGCAAAACATTTTTTGAAGACAATTATCAAGAAAAACAAAGAAAATCAAACAATTTTTTAAAAATTTTTATACTGTTTTTTTTTCAATTTTTCAAATTTTTTTTTCCAAAATATTTGAAGTTTTTGATTCCTAAGATGAAGCTAAAACTACATAAATTAATTTCATACGAGTAAAACTTAAATTTCAAGGCTTAAATTCAGCATAAATCAGCTAATGACAGCCTGATCACTCGCTCGAAATTAGACGAAAAACCAAAAAAATTAAACTGGTTTTTCTCGACACTTGGAAAAAAATTTTGAATATTTTAATATCATTCGAATCACGACTAAAAGGGCTTTAATATGATATATCACTCAACCGAGTCCGATGATTATTTGTGGTAGAGGATGTTGCGTGGAAAACAAAAAGAAAAAGATTAAAACACCCGAATATAAAGTTCCTCCCCATCTTCAATGGTCGGAATAACAACCATTTTAGTAAATCACTAGCCTAGCAAAACTCGATTATATTTGCGACGCACTTGTCATTTATCAAAGCTTCAATAATCCCATAATTTTCAAAGACGGTTCTAATCATTTCACCTTCGTGATGATACTGGAAGATCGTAATTATTTAAAGCCATCATTTCAGTTCACTTTGCTGCTGTTTATTTTTGTAATTTTCGTTTTTATCCTCAATTTGCGATGACCAAATAAAGCTCTATTCAGGATTCTAATTTAGCCTTTACACGCGAAGCCATGTTGAACCGGAAAAGACAAATTAAAGAGATTTTCATCTCTTCCCAATCCCCCCACAAATGACAATACACGCAGCAGGATCTGGCCAAATGGAATGAATCGAATAAATCACAAAGAGAGTTTGTTTGACTTCTCCTTCGAGAGGCGACCCCAATTTATTTGCTCTTTTTCTTCTCTTTCTTTCCAACCCTTCCTCCCTTTTCATCTCACCTGGGTGGCCGAAGAAAATGGAAATCCCGACCGGCCAACCGGGTGAACTAATGAGGGTGCTATACTAGCCCCATGTTCAAACCCTCTCATACATTAAATCAACACAAAATGCCCTCTTTCAAAGCATCATTTATTTTTCTCGTTTTTATCTTTTTTAATAAAATTTTACAATTTTTTTTGTTTTCTTTTCACAGACTATTCATTTCAATTTCAAATTAAATTTTTATTTGACATAGCTCTTTAAGGATTACTTCTCAGATTTGTGAAATTACTTCTAAAGTTTTTTTTCTGATTGAGAGTTTAATTGGAATATAGTTTAGTTATTTGGTATTAGATCTTCCAGCAAGCGTCTGATTTCAAGCTTGCATCTGTCATTTTTTTAAAACCAAAAATAAAAAATTTACACAGGCCATATTTTATGGCCAAGAATATCAATTGGCGCCTAGAAGTACGCATATTTATAGTACGTAATTTTTAATACAGGAAAAATATAATAAGAAATTGAAGCTTTTATGTTGACGAGCACTCTTGAAAAACATAATCTGCAATTGTGAACAAGATAATCTTTTAACCACAAGCAATTGCTATCTGAAATTTAAACAAAATATAAAAATCAATATTTTCCGTTTTATTTGTGGATAATTTTGCCGTTGGTATTATTTATTGATTTTTCCTGAGACTTAAAATAATTTGGCCAAGTTCTTTACTCTTTTTTCCTTTACTTAGCTCTTAATCCTCTGCAGAACATATTCAAGCCCGTCCAAAAAGAGCCTTTTCAGCGCCGAATACCAAATATTCAATATCCTTTTTTACTGTGTTTTCCACTGATTATCTGGCGGTATTGATTTTGATTTATTAACACATTTGCCGAATTTTATAACCCGTGCAGCGGATATACTAGCGTCTACTTTGGAAAAAAAACGGAAAAAATTAATAAAATTTATCTCCCTTGTTTCATAAAGCTAAAATTCAATAATTTTCAATATTTCAAAGTGTATCCATTTCAAAAGCAAAACTGCAACCGCGCATTTGAACTATCGATATCATAAATTAAATAAAAAGTTTGGCGAACATTTGAAACTTGAAACAATCGTTAATTAAAGTGGGAATCTTTCAGATTTTGACAAATACCTTGAATCATTGTTATTAAACCCCCTATACGGGACCTATTAATAATTGTATGGTAGCTAGTAAAGAATTCCATTCTTGAATTAATCAAGAATTAATTACTTGATGAAGCATCTTTTACCGAAATTTGCTCTTTCGAAACTGTTTCATTGTTTTATATCAAACTTCAATGATGTACCCAAAATTGAAGTTCAACACTTTTGAATGCAAAAATATCCGAAACGAATTTTTAGCGGAAAAAATCTTCAGCTGTTTTCTCGCCCGTTGTCATAGCTAACTGATTTATTTATTGATACTTACAACATCGTGTTACCTACTAATTACCTGTCTGTCGTAATAGCAATTCATTGCATTACCAACTGATATATTACCTTAATTTTTACGTTTGAGAAAAACTTTTTTGCCAGTTTTTCTTCATGCCAGCAAGAAACTATAAAATCAATTTAAATCAGAGTTGGAACCGGGCCCGGCCCGCTTGGAAAACAAAAACTTCGGCCCGTTCTTGATGAAAACACGAAATTCCCGTGTAAAAACACGGTGTTAAAGGAAGTGTAAAAGGTGTGAACTCTTTTGAAAGTCAGGCCCGTTTCCAACACTTTGATTGACATAGTTGTCATTTTTGTTGTCATTTTGCTTTCAATGGTGGTTTTTGCTTTAGAGGCCGAATGAAGACTTCTAAGGAGCTTGTTCATCCCTGAAACGCACAAATGTACTGTTTCCAGGCCTTCCACGGTTTCTTTTGCGCTACGTGTCATAACTCTTCGTAACTTTAGCATGTAAAATCACTGAGACAGGAAAATAAAAATCTGTAGCGTGAGTTTCAGCAGGGGCAGGTTTAGGGGGGGGGGGACGCCCGCTCCCCTCAGGGATTCGACCCCCTGCAGACCCAAAGTGTCCCCCCTTTGTACCATTTTGTAATACCCATTTTTGATGACCGACCCTAAAAATTTTCTTGGGGCACTTTTGGCGCCAATATACACTAATTTTGAGGGGGCGGGAGCGCGCGCCGAAAAAAAAGCGATTTTTTGGTCAAATTTTTCCAAAAAGTGCCTAAAAACGCCTTTTTGGCCTATTTTAAAAAAAAAAATTGCCTGCGGCGCAGAAGTTTTGACCAAAACAGGGACTTTTTAGTGCTCTGGGAGAGCTCGAAAAATCAATTTGGTCGACCTAAAAAAAAGGTCGACAAAATTTCCGAACCTTTTTTGAAAATCCGCCCCCCCCCCTCGAGAAAGCCTTCGATCCACCCCTAGCTTTCAGTGATGTTCTTGAATTGAAACTAATACCATTTTTTGTCAAAAGCTGATGTATGAATTTTTACCAGTTGTGTTTTTTTTGGGCTATCGATGTTTTGAGGAGAGTGGAGAGTGGCTTCATCAATATGTTATTTATCTTGGTTATCTTCCTTAGTTTTGAATAGTTACTATTTCAAGTTCGGAGATTTTTGGTCACTTTTTGAGGATTTCACCGTGATTAAACTATAATTTTAACCTGAGTATGACCATAATTTTAGGCTGCAGAATTTTTATTTCAAAAAAATCGTAGTTTGTGTTTTCAGACGTTTTTGGGACAAGAATTTTTTTGTTTCTTGGATCAAGTTGAAGTTTTTTGGATCAAGTTCAAGTGCGATTTTAACATTCTTGAAGTAATGAGTGCCTCAAATGCAATCAAAACATTGTTTTTCGCTTCAAAAATTGAAACGATTCCGTCGGAAAATTTCTTGATATATAGCTGAAAATTAGTCTAGTTTGCAGACGTTTTTACGACATACATTTCGGTCATCAGACCCCTGTCTGAAATAAAATGAGAGTTGTTGTCTTGATAAAATATATAGATTGAAAAAATGTTTCGAGCATTCAGAGCTTATAGCTTCGAAATACGTACCACATTTAATTTCTGTTTTGCAGACTAATATTGAGACTGAAACCGGATTTGTACTTAGATTGACCTTCAATGTTTTATTTATTACAACTAGGGATGTATTTTCAAAACATATTGTCGAGTCGAACTTTGTCTAGCTTGACCAAATTGATCAAAATACTTTATTACCTTAGCATGTGTCAGAGGAAAAATCTAAAAATCAAACGCTTGGTTTTTGCGTAGAGTTTCGAAGGTTTCGACCATGAAAGCTTGTTATTTCGGGACGCGTCCTTCTCAAAACTTTTATAAATTGGCGTTTAAGTTATCTAAAATTTCAGGGTCTGATGACCGAAATGTATGTCGTAAAAAAGGGTGCCGCCACAACTTACAACAAAAACAACTCGTAACAAAAGATAACTCGCAAATTTTAAGGAAAAACGACAACTGGCAAAACTAATAATAAATTTATTACGGAGTTTTTTTTATTAAGGTCGCCGGTGGGCTCACGCGCATAAATGCTACTGAGCAATAACTAGCTCTAAAATTTGTATTAGGTTTTTTCCTTTGATGGCGAGCTCGCAACATGTTGGCGCACCTGCGGTAGTGAGTTGTTGAGATTTGTCTTTTATTGCGAGCTGTCTTTTGTTGCGAGTTGTTGCATCACGGTAAGGTAAAATGATACCAAACGGGTGACCCTTTAGAGGATGAAGTGGTCGCATCCGCATAAAACCCAACCTTAAATCTACCACTGATGCACATCTAGTAAAGATGATATAGTGTTTAATTTTCTTTTTGTTTCGACCATTGAAAATGGCGAAGAGCTTTGCGTTCGGGTGCGTTTTAAGCAGGGGTAAATTTTTGGAAAAATAATTGGTAAATCAGGGGCCACAATGAACATTAAAAAAGGTCCAGTGGTTGCAATATTCAATCCTTTTTAGTCGTGAATCAAGCGACCGTATTAAATTTTCAAAAATATCTCAGTGTCGAGAAAAGCCGACTAACAGTTTTTGAATTTTTTTGTCAAATTTTGAGCAAGTAGAGCAATCACATAATGTTCGGCATATGAAAAACGATCGTTTAGACTTAGAAAATTTGATATTACGAAAAATAAAACTATGTTTGCAAGCTTCATTTCGAGCTTCTTTGGCATAAAAAAACTAAAAACGCACAAGAATTATTGAGCATAACTTATTTTGATATTTGATTTTTATTTGTTTGTTATTCATTGATTAAAGAAAACTAATGTCAATTATGCGTATATCACCATATTGTTGAGCATTAGTATTGTGTTGCCCTCACACCAGGCTCAAAGAAAAGACACTAAATTGAGGGGAAAATTTTTTTAATGAACGTGGTCGGAACATTCTGTGGATCAATTGAGCAATCTCCCCCCCATTCTCGCGTGGGGGGGAGATAGCTCAATAGGTACTTGAGACATGTTTATAACCACTTGAAAATGGGGGGGGGGGAGATTGCTCAATTGATCCCATTCTGTGCTAATTGCACAGCAAACGACTATGCTTGTTTTAAATTAATTTCATTTCCTAAACCTACAAAAACTGCAGCAGTTTTTTCTGAATTTTATTTTCAAAGTTCGATTTTCATGGGCTCTGATATAATTTTTTTTATTTACGTTAATTTTCTTTGTGTATTATTTGATGTGATTGGATCATTTTGTTCTACTTGCATACGAATCAACTATTTTTTATTTTTTTTTCTTGCCAAAGGTCAGATGGGTCAAGAAATCATCTTGAAACACTTTAATTCGTTATTCGGTTTCCAAACAACTACAAAACTTAATCGTATCGAGAGAACTGATCTACCGCTTCAACAAATTTGTTCAGGAAGCTTTTTGCGTTCATCGTTGAACAAATGCATGCACGAAGTTGCACTGTTAATTGAGAATTTTTCAGTTTGCAATTTGATTGATTGTTGAAACACTAAAACTGCTACACTACCGATGATGGTTTTCATTCTATTATAGTTCCCTAAAAACTAATTTAGAATCACTTCAATTTTTTTTTATTCGTTGATGTTATTCTTGAACTGTTTTCCAACTAACAATTTTTTCTTTTTTTTTCAATACCATCAAATAATTTTAGTTGAAAACATTAGTAAAAATCAGACTAATCCAAATTTTTCAAATCAATCTAACTGTACAAACAGATGAGTAAAAAAAAAAACATAATTGGTCGACGGCTTTTCTGCCTAAGTTTTTTTTACTAATCCATTCTTAGCATAGGTTATGATATTTATTGTAAAGTAAATTCAACCATACTATATGCTCAGAAAATTTTGATTCAAAAACAGAAAGTTGTAGAAACATATTTACGAAGTTGTGGTAAAATAAAGTTCCGAGGATAGATTTTGACGCAATTTGATTTCGACAAGTGTTCGGAAATCATTTTTCGACCAGTTTGGGGAAGCTTTCAGCCTTGTTTTAATCGCTCAACTGGGCAGAATCAGGGCAGAAGGTAGATGTAGAGCATATCAGCTGATCTACCCTTTTCACTCAAGTTTTTTGTAAATAATTTATAATCTTGAATACACTAACTCCTTTTCATTTTCTTCTATTTGCGCAATTCGACTTTTTGAACTTGAACGCGAGGAAGATGCATGATTGGATTTGACACTCCAGTTCCGCTCAAATCTGTTTTTTATTGTCTTCTGTCCCCTCTTAGTACCAAAATGCATTCTTTCATCATTCAAACCCATTCATTGAAATCAAGACCCGCAATATACTTTCATTCGGGTTTATTAAATTAGTTCCTTTACTGGTCTGATTTCAGCTCTGTATCATTATTTAGCTGATTGCAATATCGTTAGCCGGCGAAACATGTCTACTTTATTTATTCAGAAATATATCATCTAAAAGGTTTTTAATTCAAAAAGTTGATATTTCTTACACTTTTTAGTTATTTTGCAGACTGCGGAAAAAAAATTGCTCCTTTTTCTATTGCGTATTTAACTAGTGTGTTCTCTGATATAATTCTGTTTATATTTTTACAAGGTGCAACTTTGCGGACGACCTTTTTGAGAAAAATTGAGGTTTTATTGACTCCATAATGACGACTTAGAGATGTCTTAAACACATCTAGATTAAGACACTTATAAACTTTGGATTATAAAGTTTATAAAAGTTGGAATATAATCTTATATAAAGTTGGAACCCTGAGACAATTATAGTTTGAATGTCAGCAGCTAATCATAAAGGTGCCATTTTGTATTTCCGCAGTCTTTGCGTCTTTAGATAACATTATTTTCAGTCGCAAAGCTTGTTTGTGGTACAGTACAGATTAGTTGTCTTGTCTTCTTCACTTTGTTAAGACCAGTGAAACATTTGAAAATGAACCGACATAACAATACTCTTTGGTTCGTTTGATCAAAATCCATGCTCAGACAGGATTAAATACACTTTTATCTAATCTAAGAACCCTAATTTTGAACAATTGGTTCCTTACATTAAGTTAAATAGTTATTGTGAATACGAAACCAAAAAAGGATAGCCGGTTGCTGTGCAACTAGCACAGAATGTTCCGACCACATTCGTAAATAACTACGAAAAAAACTTTGTTTTTAATCTTCAAATTAGCGTCGTTTCTTCTGCGTGGTGTGATTATGGAACTATATAAACGCGTAGAAAGTTAGTAAATTAGGCATAAAATGCTACAATTGTCTTCAAAAAATATATCAACGAAAAAAATGAAGAAAAAAAATCCAAAAAATTTCCTAAATTTCCTAATTTTTTGTCGAAAAGTTTTAGATTTGGATGAAAATTATTATGGCCAAAAAACGCTTAATGCAGAGAAGTTTTTTTTAGCCTAAATGTCCAATATTTATATTTAGCGAACGTTATACGATCGCTTTACTCGCTCGATACTTGGGGAAAAATTCTGAAAAATCTTTTCAGAATACAAATCCCGGCTGAAAGAAGTTTAAAAACCCTGCCCTACTTTATAGCTGATTACCATGCTTCAATAGTAGTTGGAACAAAAACCATCCAGTATATTGAAACAATCATCAATCTAAAAAGGGTAACAAAAAAAATAAAGAAACCAATTATATACTCATTGATACCGTGTTCTATTATTTCGGTAGATCAATTTTTCAGTTCAATTTTTTTAGACAAAACTGCTCAATCGATATACAATCGTTATAAAAATTTAAAAGAACAACAGCTGTTGATGAGCAAATAGGACAAAAATTAGCGCAGCAAAAAAAACACCCGAACACCGAGGCTATTCCCACTTCGTGCTTGGAAAAAACTGGAATCTATTTAAACAATTGATACATTGTTTAAAAAGATTATTTAAAGATGTGTAAATAGATATTTCGCCACCAACATTTCGTTAATTTTCAATATTATAAACAGTAAAAGTTTTTCATTTGTTTATTTTTACTCCAAAACTTCTTTTCCAAAGTTCGAAGAAAAAGAGGAGTCTTACACTCTGGTCGTTTGATTCGTCAGATAGGTTTTGATGACGGCCAAGATAAACTGGCAATATCGATGACCGCAAGCTTCAAAATATTATTTGTTTAGGTACATTTTTAAGAAGTACTGAAGGTCTAACAAATTTCCTAGGTGGACTTATCTTACACGTACTTATTTCTAGTTTGTATGCATAACACGCACGCAGCACTTTAATCTGCTCCCAAAATCGATTCAGTCGGAGAAAAAGACTTCTGTTTACGCTTTCATCAGAAGATGCAAATCGCATCAATATATAAGAACCTCAACTTTGAAAGCAAAGCTAGATTTCCGAAAAAAGCATGTTTGGTAACTGCTTTTGCAAAAAAATCCTTGAAAGGCCGATTTAATTATTCGGGACTTCGGTTTGATTACTTGATTTAATTACACGAGCATATTCAGTTTTCATCCAATTTTGCAACCGGTTAACACGCTAATTTTCAGTCAATAGAACTATTTTTTAATAATTTTTTTGGCGATATTAACTGTTTCATCGGTACAGCCAGTTAAATTTGATGGATAGAAAAAACGAAAAAGAGCGAATGAGCAGGTCTGTGAATTTAAGCACTCGGAAGCTAGAATTAAAACTTGAAAATTTCATCATTTTCTTCAATTAAATTTTTATCAAAATAGCTAGGCGAGACTCGCTTATTTGGACAAAAACAGCCAAAAATCTAACTACTTCAACTTTTTCCTATCAAAATTTATTTTAAAAAAAACTGGCTCAAAACTTTTCAAAAGACACTTTTAACCATTTGATTGTTGAACTAATTTTTGTGGTTTTAATCATTCAGGACTCGAGGAATGGTTTTTTAAACCTTTTCGACATTTTTTCCAAAGAACAGAGCAATTCAGAACTTCTTAAATGTTGCGAAGTCTGAGAAAGCTCATAATTGGGTCTGACCTGATTAACAAAAGGTGAAATGAATTTGAGCTTTCCAATTTCATACCAATTTTCGAGTGTGTTTACATCTATCATTGTTTCGTTGTAAATTCCGTTTTTTAATGTACCTCAAGCCGCAATTTTGAAAATTGGTTTACTTTTGTGTTGTCCGCCGACAAATGAAAGAGGAGATATTTACCTGCATGTGGCAATAAAAACAAAACAAAAAAAAACGTTTTTTTTTTCTGCCCGACAATGGAAATTTTTATCATCATATCAACATAATACAAATTTATCGGCGCAAATAATTGATGAAATTTCATTTCAAAAACATCATTTATATGTCTGTACGCTTCCAAGTAACTGATGGTTCTTTACAGAATAAATCAATAATTCAGCAGTCGTGGAAATAACTCCCCCCTTTTGATCAGTAGATTCTGTTTTCACAGACCAAACAGAACAAGAAGTAAACAAAACGAGAAGAAAAAAACCAATATCAATTAACTCAACATTCCTTGATATTTTTACTATTTTTAGTGCTAAGTGAAAACTATAAAAATCATTGCCGCTCTTTAAGCAATTCCCATTTGTTTCTTTTTGCAGATTTTTTTTTCACTTATTGCATTTTTTCAAGGGTAGCAAATATGTCTCTACTAAGAGTCTGTTGATATTTTCAGATGTATTTCTAAATTGACTATGCATTAAAACTGTGTTCAGTCATCATCTTCATGAGCATCTCTTCACCATGGCTGATACTAATTCAGAGACCAAAGAACCACTCATGGCACTATATCCATACCTACATTAGCACCACTATGGATTGTGTCCATTAACTACTCGGGTAATCTACCGCTTCTTTCTTTGTTTGCTTATTTATCTCTCCAATTATGAAGATATCAACGCTTATTGCCTTCTTCGTCCAACTCATCGAGATATTCCTACAAGGTATGCATTGTTTTAAAAAAATTCATTTAGACTAGGATTAATTAAATAAATTAATTGAAAAACAACATTTAGAAAAATTTTAACTTGTTGCAAAAAAATTTGATTGAAATAGAACAACATACCCAACATATACTTCGAAAAGAGTCAATGACCACAATTAAACAGAAAAAGACTTATTTTTTTAAAAATGTCAACTTTTGAACTTCAAAAGAATAGATGCCCTCGAAGCTCTTTAATTTTCTAGAACAATTTATGATTGGCAATTTTTCGATAAAATTATCACAATTTAGGAAAAATGGATCAAAGATCAATTATCTACTTCACAATAAAATCTGAAAAAAAATCTGAAAATTTCTGTTTTATTCACTTTTCGAAACTAGAAGTCGATCATATTTTTCGTGACGTTTTAACTTTCGCAATGAAAGTCAGAAGTCCTGCTTTGACGTTTCAAAACAAGATAACTATGCGCGAAACTTAAAAAGTAAAAACTCGAAAAGCTAATTTTATAAATTAGAAAAAGACTACCGGTTGATGCACTAGTAGCATATCACACTTTTTAACTGGGGGTGATTATCAAAATCAGAAAAATCGCAAATTAAGATAAAACTTTAGCTACATATTTTGATAACTTTTGCAACTTGAGGAAATCGCAGAAAAATTAGAGTTCTGTTTTTTTTGCGTTGAGTTTTTTTGTGGAAAAGTGGGAAACTAAAACCAGTTTTTAACGGATTTCAAAAAAATATTTGGCAATTTTTTTTCGATCCAGATCACAACTAAGAAAAGCTTTAATATGATGCCACACTCGATCTCTCACAAGACGCCTGATGAACCAAAAATTGGGCGTAAATAAACGCCCTTCTCCATATACTTCAGAGGACAAGGTGAAGCTGCAATTCCAGAACAATTAAATTAAAAAAATGGTTTAAGTAGCTCTTAAAGCAAAAAAGTACAGAAAAAATCCCAAACTTCGAAATGATCAGCACAAGAAACCATAAATTCTCTCTAGTCGGAAACATTAAGCTTCCTTCAATCAATTTTCAAAAATTAGTTGTGCGCTTCAAATTTTGGAATAATTCGCTGAGATCAGAGAAACCGTGCTTACGTTCAGGTTGTACTGACGTAGATAATTATCTCTAGGGAATTGATTTATCAATGTTATGGAAGTTTTAGCAAAAATTCTTTTTTTTGTAGATAAGTATTTCAGTTATAAAATAACGTTGTTTAACTGATGAATTAGCGCCAGGAATTACATTTTACTTTTTTGTCCGCGATGTTCCGACAACGAATTAGGTCTGCAAGCTAACACTTTTGTAAATACACACAGACACACACACAAAAAAATGAAATATGAAAATAATGTCAATGTTAACTTTTCCCTACCGCGGGAGCCCTTAATTGTGAAAATCTTAATGTTAGCTCTTTTTAAATTTATGATTTACAATTAACAATTCACTTGGATTGATTGTTGTTTCAGTATAGAACTCTGACGGAGATTTTTCTTGGAAAACAATTTTTGGATAAAATTTTACAATTAAAAGAAAATCTATTTTAATTAATTAAAACCAAAACTATATAAAAATCTGTTGGTTGATCGCTAGTTTAGTGGTATAACAGTGGTAAATCAGCATTCAGCTTTTTTTTAGTGTAACTTCATCGCTGACTTAGCGGCGATTCGTTGCTTTTTTTTAGTGGTCTTACAGCAATAAATCAGTACACGTGAGCGTTTAACTGGCACTGATCAGAGCTTGATTTATCAATGCGTTTTTATGCATTTATGTAGGAGATAAGCAGCAGCTAAATATTGCATCAACAAATTTAGTGGAAAAATCGAGACACGCACTGCCGAGATGTGTACAAATTTCGAGAAGCAATTTAAACTGTTGCTTATCTGGTATGCGACACATGAGAATAAATTTAACAAAACACAAATTTGAAAAAAAAATTCACGTTAACACGCGATTTCTTTTCTTTTTAATTTGTTTTGACTGATTGTTCTAGGAAGTATATTGCACTAGTGTATCAAATAGTATACTAGTGGTTCAAATAGTGCATTAGTTTTTTCAAATATTGCATTAGTGTTTCAAATATTGCATTGGTTTTTCAAATATTGCACTAGTGTTTCAAATATTGCATTAGTTTTTCAAACACGGCACGGAAACAAACTGAACACATTTGTTTATTACCTAAATGAGCGCTGAATTCGGCTAAGAGTACAGCCTGGACACACTGAGCATCATGGATTAGACAAATGAGAGTTAAAACAAGTAAATTGAACTGTTCGAACTTAAGTGAATTCCGTTTCTCAGAAAGACAAATTGCAGACCGTGTATAGCGCCGTTTCAAAGCCCATCAAAATCGGTTAATGTCTTAGCAGCTGTCATCTTATTTGCTGGACACCGTAACAAACCTATGCGAAATATACTGGCGTTGTGGCGCATCAGTAGTGACGGTGCCCAGCGAGGCGAGCTCTTGTAGGATAGCCATCCTTAAATAATTAATCTTCGGGTTAGGCCTCTGACTGGTTAACTGTAATAAAAGAAACAAGACTGCTCGTATCACGGCGAAGCCCTGAATGCTCCGACTGCCTTTTAAAGTTTATGGAGCAGTAATAACCTATAAAAAAATTAAAGATAATTAAATAAAATGAAAAACTTTTTTTTCTGAAATTCTAATTTTTTTAATGAAAATCATCCCCCCACACCCCATATTAAGTACAAAAGGATAATGTTCGCTCCTTGTAACAGATCAATTATGGCAAATAAGCTTCTTTTAACCAATTTGGAACAATTTCTAAGACGGATTAAATCTCCGCTTACGCGTTAATAACGGCAATTTTTAAACCCTTATAACTTTACGAAAAATGATCACAGATGAAATATCTTTTCAAAGTTAAGCTCAAAACAACAATACCTTTTGAATGATATAAAAAAATTCCGTCAAAAATGGCTAGGTAAAAAGTCGAAATTTGTCTGAAAAAAAAACCCACCCCGAGCACAAATATTCCGTTACTTTCGTATCGAAAGTCGGAACAATAATATCACAGATCATAATCATTTTACATAATCATAAACATAATAGTTTCAAAAGAGTATAAAAATGTCCCTCAAAAACTATTCTTTTGATAGCTTATTAAAAAAACATTGCACTAAAACAGCAAAAAATATTGCAAAAAGTGTACTGGACGTATAACACTAATCATTCAACATTGTTTCCTCATTTAAAGCTTTTCGAATTCAGCCTCCCATTTTTTTGTTGTTTTAGCCACTGCCCTTCGGCTCAATTCACCCGCCGACTTCGCATCCCGAGGAGCGTTCTCCTATGACTCACCAAGTGATGGAGTAGGGGGGACGAACAACGCCTACTACAGCTCCTATGAGCAATACAGTGGTCCCAAATACAGTGAGTACAGTCACGCTAGTATATAGAATTTTCTCGTGGAGCAGGATTTTTTCGTCGGGGGATTTTCGAAAAAGACTTTTTGGACTTTTACAAAAGCTACTGGTCAGGAATTTATTGACAAAATTGCTTCTACCAAATGATGTCTTCACTCTTTTTGGTTGCTCACACAGTTGTAAATGAGATCCCACATGGCTGAAAGATCCACATGGCGGGTTTAAACATTCAAAATTAAAAAAAAAATTAGAAAAAAAATTTAATTGAGGCATTTGGTCTATTTAATGCTTTGCTATTAGCGAAAATTATCATTTTGTACGACACAGTGTGGGCTGATGATTTTCAAAAACAACTCACAAAAAAATTCATAATTTTTTTCTTTTTTTTTGAAAATCTCATCAATTTTTGTTAAAGCGAACACTACTCCATAGAGCTTTAGAGCTTCAAAGTCAGTCAGGACATTGACAGTTTCGCCCTAATACGAGCAGTCTTGTTCTTTCTTTGCATTGTAACATCAGGAATTTAGCCATTATAATACGAAAACAACTACAAAAACAGAAAACTTGAAATGCTGTGGACGAGGAAAGAAAAGTAGCCCAAATATGGGTGACACTTCACTCTTTTATATGTAATTATGTACTTCTAGGATTCAAGTGTTACGTGTGTGAAGAGAAGGATCCGAACAGTGACTGTGTAAGAGGCAACATGTTCCCAGAGGCATACCCGGCCATAGATTGCGACGGATACTGCTACGTAAGCAATCCTAACAATATTTTACCTGGACCACTGGAAGATTCAGGGGGGTGATATACACTTGGTCTTGAAGTCGAGTTTTCAGCCAATCAGAATCGAGCATTTAAATTAAGTGCTAAGCGATTTTGATCCTTGAACGATGGTGTGCACGATCCTATCTTGATCTTTTTACCAAGATTTGGAAAAAATGCGTTAAAATAAGCATTTTATGCATGTCAAACATTTTAAGTGGTTTACACTGGATTTTTTTTGTGAAACAGACAAGTTCAAAGCTCACACTATGTTATTAAAGCTCGTTCAGACAATTCCGTCACGGGCATTTCAGCAATTTTTTAGAAAACGGTAATTCAGCCAATTTGAGTGAGACAATTCAGCCAAATGGTTTTGAGTAAAATTAAACGTTTTAAAAGAGGCGCGAAAACTTTTCACATGCGGCAAAACATGTTTAGATGGCTTATAAATAATTCATTTCAAACCCGAGTGAACCAGAAATGCTTATCATACAATTTTCATATATGGAAAACTGCTAGTCATACACTTTTCATGGAATTCAAAAAATACAAAAAACTAGCGCATGACTCGCACCTACGGTACTTCAAGTAGATTGTTGAACGTGAAAAGGATTTCCTGAATTATTTACAACAAAACGACATTTAATACAACCGTTAAATTGAATTGGGCCCATCCATATGGGTTTTTCACTTCATTAATTGAACCTTTTAAAAAACAATCTTTGATGTTATTTTTCATCTAAATGGTTATGTCTCCAAAACTACTGAGTTTTATCAGTTTTGTGACACTTTAAAATCAGAAAAAGACCCTTCAAAGCCGACATCGTACTCTTGCTCCTTTCATATATTTTTTAAAAGTGTAACCTGAAGGGACCCCAACATAGGGTTGAGAGTTTCAAGTTATGTTACTTTTTTCAATCTTTAAGTTTTTTGGAAAAAAATGAAAAAACTATGAAAAACGGCATATCTCGAAAACCAAAAAAAAATGAGCACTCTTATTTGGTGAGCAAAAAAGCAACATCAAAAAGTACCCAGGGAGAATTCTCCCGTAGGGTTGAGAGATTCAAGTTCTCTTAATTTTTTTAATCAAGTTTATTAGAAAAATGAATAAATCCTACAAACGCCATATCTAGAAAACCGGAAAAAAATGAGAGGTATTAATTTAGAGGCTAGATTTACAACTCGTAAAGTTTTCCAGATAGCACCCCAGCATACGGTTGAGGTTTTCAAGGTTTAAGTGTTTTTTTTTAAAGTTTTTTGAAAAAATTAATAAGAGACCCCAATTATCGCGAAAACCAAAAATATTTGAGCAGTTGTATTTAGAAGGCAGAATTGCAACCCCTAGTGTACACTGTGTGCACACCACGATACGGCGGAGAGCTTCAAGTTCAGTTAATTTGTAGAAATTCTATTTTTATTGAAACAATTGATAATAACATATAAAATCTTGCGAACCAAAAGGATTTGAGCAGTCATTTATGAAAGGCAAAATGGCAAGTCCATAGTGTACCCTGAGAGCATCCCACTTCAGGTTTCAAGTTTTTTAGTGTTTCTCAAATCTTCAAAAAATTTTCAATGAGAAAATACAAAAACGCCACATCTGGACAACCAAAGAGATTTGAGCAGTTATATTCAGCGGGCATAAAAGCAACCCCATAGTGTACTCTGAGAGCACCCCATCATAAGGTTGAGAATTTCAATTTTTTCAAATAAATATTGAAACTAAAAGCTTTAAAAATTGCATTGCTAAGTAACAAAAAACTGTACAATGAAAGCTTTCACTCTTCATCAGATGTCAGTTAAAATAATAGATGACCTTAGAAAATCAAAACGCTGAACTCGATAAAACATATTGAATGTTCCAAAATATTGGCATTTTTAAATATGTCAACATAGGGACTAGTCAAACATGTGTCAAGTGAAACGCCAATTAAATAATGTGTAAATTGAAAATGTCGAAAAAAAATTATCTATCAAAATGAACAAAAAAGCACCAAAACAATAGAAGGTAAAATTAGCATTGAACAAAATATTACCGAGCCGAAAACACCTCAGCAGATACCTTTCAAGCCAAAAACTTCAAAAAAATTTTAACACGGACACACACAAAAACTTTCACCGCTCATCAAATGAATCAAATGAGGCCACTAATACGATATAAAACAGGCAGAAACTTACCAAAACGAAAAACAAGGAAAAAAAAACAAAAAAGAAACGAAAAAAATAAAGACCAAAAAAGTAAATAAGTCCTTCTCAGCCTCGAAACGCACACAGGCAACACAAAAAATAAATATATTCGCTTGTCAAACGACGAAAAATGAGGCCACTAAGCCGATTTAATAAAGGTCTAAAACGAACAAACCGAAAAAAGTAAAAAAAAAAACATGAAAATTTATTAAAGCAGGTAGTTAAAATTAAGACCAATATTAAAAAAATTTTGAACTGGACAGATATTTAAAATGCCAACAAGCACATCATTTATAGGTTGCTAAAAGAGGCTTCCAGGAAATGAGTCCCAATGAAAAGAGGCCTGTGAACAAAAATGTTTACGGGGAAAGAATCTGGTAACCGATAGCAATAGCTTTGCTTATCGCAAGGAACATGACTAGTTTTTTTCATAAACGAAACCAATGCAACAATAATATTTTCTGAAAGACAACTTCGGAAAATTTTTGAGCTGTGTTCGTAACCAAACTCAAGCGATCGATTAAAACTCTGGTTGATTACAGCTAGATTCGCCAAAAAGTGACCGGTCGTCTATGTGCAATGCATTAGAAACGACTTGAATAATGATTTCTTACACACAGTGTAACGAAAGTAGCAAACTCATAAATATTGTGGCAAAAAAATTCAGATAAGCTAGTTTTTTTTGAATATGAAAATTTGATGAATCATGTATAGAACGAGGCATACAAAAATATTCAAGAAAAATCAGAAACAAGCTTTTTGAGTGTCAAAAAAAACTATCTAGAGAAAACGAAAAACAATCCAAAATTTGTCATGCATACAAAAAATTATATTTACACGCAAAAAAGTTTTTGGGAAAACTTATCTTGGAGTACACAGTTCTTTTCGCGCTGAAAAAAAAAACAGAAAAAATGGTTGCGACAGATTTCGAGAAGAATTGATAAAAAAATTTGGGTTCCCCCATCAAAAAATGTTGGCCATACAATTTTCATTTGGAGAAACTGTATCACTAGCATTTTTTCGCCAGAAACATTTCTCTGACGGAACACTCGCAAGAAAATTGTTTGACTGGCGGTTTAGCAGCATAAACTTAGTCAGTTCACGGAATTCTATGACTACCATTTCCAACCTATGGAGGTCAACCCGGTACTGCACATGAAATAATCCATGAAACAAGGAGGCAATAGGACCATAACCCTATAGAATCGTTTACAATCTAACATGTTTTCAAAATTAGAATAGTATGAAAAAAATCATTATACATCAAGCTAATCAAAATACATAAAAGTAGACGGACTATGATGTTTTTCGCCTAAAGGTCAAAAACTGATTTAATTGGCATTCCCCTTCATGATGTAACCTTCGCTTTCGAAAAACTCCGAAACAAAGACCCTTCAGTGGAATTTCAAAGTGTAACGGACTACTTTTAAGACACCTATATTGCCACCTGTCGTAGAAACAGACGCATCAAACTGAATTAAACATTGTTGATTGGAACATTTGTAATCGGGTGGTAAGCGGAGAATCTCGCATAAATAATGCCTGGAATGACAGCTTCAATATATTTTTTTTAAAAGCAAAGCCCTATTTTCCAATCGCTAACTAGAATCTCTTGCAAAATGCAAACAACTACAATCGAGACTAATTACAGAAGTATTTGAAATTTTTTACTTCTACTTTAAACATATCAAAACACGTTATGCATAAAGATGAAACTTTATTCATAGTTTTGATCTTTGAAATTTGTCACTTATTGTTTAATAAATCTTTCACAAAGTCTTTTAAAGCTGACACTAATAAAAAAAAAATTTCTGTTGATCTGGTTCTCTAATCTAATTTGGCCGATCTGTCTTTAGCTGAGTTGTCAGAGTTTTTTTGGTTGAATTGTCAGTATTTGAAAATGTCTGATATTTTTGTACGTACTTGAAGTGTCTCTGAGCCTATAAAAGATCTCAATAATTTTTATTTGATTTTTCTGCACCTTCCGATTGGAAAAGGTGTACTTGCTGGTAAAACTGCAAGGTTTCAATCCTTCAAGAGGCTATACTCTCTTGCGTCTCGAGCAAGGATCCGATTTATATTTATATTTTTAAAAACATGACTACGCTTTTAAATTCGTTTTTCAGATTTTTATCATAATTCATGTCATTTGATTTCGCGAAAATAATTTTTCGAGTAGATCTAATTGGACATTTTATTGAGAAAATTGGGCAAAGTACTACAAGAGAAACAACAATTGATGAGTTTGAATAAGTTCTAGGAAAGTTTAAAAATTTTGGTCAAAAATTTCAACTTCATCTCTTTATACGCATCAAAGCAACTTTTTTTGCCACTTTTGTAATTTCAAACAACGGATTTGATGAAATACTTACGGTTTTTATTGAATTTTCATGAAATTTTTCTAGCTTTAATTTGAAAAATAGGTCGCTGGCGGTGAGATGGCTACTGCAAAATAGTAAATCAGGATAGCATGTGAGGAGACTGTGCTTACTATTAATTAAAATGAAGTGTGTTGACACAACAATAGATGTTAATCTTAATTTTAGACTGTTTTTAAGTCGACCATTTATGATGTACCAGTGTTAATTATCCGGACAGTAACAACAAGCTTAGAAACTTTAAAACGCTTTTTTCAAGTTGGGTTAACAGTAAACAAAATGCGATGAGAGCAAAAATTCTTTGTTTTTCACCAGAATTAATATGCAGAGTCGAATCCGAGCTTCGTATCTTTTTTGATACAAAATTGAATAACAATGATTACGCGTAAATGATCTATCGACAACCACAAGTTACAAAAAAAGCTTAGAAAATCCTGAAAAACTCGGAACTCAATTACAAGTACTTCGAGAATTTATACAAAGAGCAATTGGAGGGTTAAAGAGCCAAACTTCCAAAAAAAGTCTGGTATAAGTTAACCAAGCCGACAAAAATAAGCTGACGGACGATAGTCTAAAATATTGAAAAATTTCAATTTGCAAAAAAAATGGGTCCGGACAAGAATCAAACACTAAGCCTATGTGTCTCAAGCAAGTTTGATTTTTTTTCACTCTGCTATAGGCACAGATTGATTATTGAAAAAAAATTATTTATATCGTACTCCACGAAAATGGCTAGAAAGCAAACAAACCAAAAAAATGAAAAAAAAATTATGAAAACTTTTTTTAAAAAATGGCGCAAATGGTTCCTACAAAAAACAAAATGGAATGAAAACAGTATGTCGCTCAGAAATTAGCAAAGAGGATTTTGAACCATGACACAATTGGAAAGAAAAGGTTTTTTCCATCTTCAGATTAAAGTTTTTTAAAAAGATCCTCTTGTGGGTTTGATTTCGAGCGTTCGCAAAATTTTTGGGTCATCAATTTCAAAAAAAAACAACGGACAACTTTTGGAAACAAAAAACTCAGTAAAAAAACCGACAGAATTAAAGCTGATTTCCAATAAGCTGAAAATCCAATGCAAAATTTCGGAAAATACCTGATAAAAAATTGCATCAACCTCAAAGTCTTTACTCCGAATTCGTAACGATCGCTAATCAAAAGCGTAAAAATGACTTTTTCATGGTTCATGTCTTGTTTTAGCAGATCAAGAGCTAGGCAAAAATTACCTGGTCAATTGATAAGCAAATTATATTAAAGTAAGCTTCTTATTTATACCAATGAAATTTGAAAATGACATAATCTCCAAAAATTTTTGAACTTGAAAGTCATTGAGTTTTAGAACCCAAAAAATGTCGTTTTTGCGACATAAAAGACCAATTTTGGATTCCAAAACAAATTCAAACATTATGCGCAAAACTTTGGATACTATGCCCTTCTTTAACTTTATTGGTCTGCATAAGAAAATCTAATTGATATAATTGGCTCCACTTTTGATAAAGTAATTTTGTAGTAATTCTTGATTGAATCAAAAAAAGATGAAACTTCGGGTCAGAAATTCACAAATTTTTTGGTTTTGTTAGGGTAAAATTCTAAATAACTATTGTTCTCATCACTTTTTATTCCAATTTCAATCCAATGAGAAAAACTTGTTAAAAATTTCCAAGCGCGTTGTTTTTGTGCGGATAGTTTAAGCGAGCACTGTATTATATATTGAGTTTGTATTATATTGAAGCCAAATTTCACTTTTTAGTTTTTTTTTGGACTGCCAATAAGACAGTCCTCAACTATACATTTACTGAAATACTGACAAAAAGTGGCTTTGAAATAATTGAAATACTTCAACCAATCAGAATCGATTAAAGCCAGAACAAGTTTATATTCGTTGAAGGAAATATGCGGAAACCAAAATCAGAATTCTAGTGGCTGTAGGGGAGCTTCGCGTTATTTTAAAAAAGAGGAAGGGCCTGGCAGCACGCAAAATGTACCTGCCCGATCGCACAACCTGCGTTTTTGTAACCGGCTAATACTGATTCATTTAATCTTTTTGAGATTGTCTCGATTTCTCTGAAACTTTTAAATACTCAATTCTGATTGCCAAGTTTTCGTTCAGTAACATTCAGGAAGCTATACACGTAAAATGGTCTGAACAGCAGCAAAAAAATTCGAATTTCAGGACAACCGTCAGTGGTCCAACTGATCACTGCTAGGTGCTACGCTCTATAATAGCCCCGTTACGCGCCAAGGCAAAGCTGTTCGGTTTCTAAGTCGAGTCCAATCTGAGACTAAACATATGCAGCAAAATGTTGAACTAGGAATCAAAGCATGTGTAGCCCTCTTTCGCAAAAAAAAGATGTTTTCGTTAGACTATGTTTGCAAACAGGGGGTCTTTTTACCTAAGCGGTCGAAACCTTTAAATCTTGAAAAATGATAACAGAAATGATCATGAATTGGACTCTTGTCTTTATATATTAGGTGGGGATGCGTGAAAAGTTAGGGCCGTTTAAAGTTCCCACAAAATGGGAAACGACTATGGCACTGGGAGTTTTTTCGCTCAATTTTATGTACCTCAGAGATAGCTCGCAGGAGGTCAAGTATTGTATCATATAAAAGACCGAGTCGTGACTCAGAATTTTAGAAAAAATGTATCTGATTTGAGAAAAATTGGCCAGAAATTTCCGTTTTTCAGATTAAAAGCCACAAAATTTGGATATGGCATGCTAAAAGAATGAACTCTCAATTCAATTATTCTGTAAATAGTTAATTTACATTAACAGTAGCTAAGTTAGATATTTTCAACCTCATTTTCGCATTTTCTTACCAACACAATGCTGTTTACTGGAAAAATCTACGAAACGGCAAATTTAAGAAACCGAAAATGCAAATTTAAGAAACGGCAAACTTGAGAAAAACAAAGTTTCAGAAAATGAGAAACAAATTTTCATTTGGGATTTTTTTTCTTGTTTTTGGAATTCTTTTCTTCGATGATTTATCCTCTGATAACTTTTTTGGATTTTTAATCATTGTAATCGGTCGGATCATAGTCCTAATTGCGGAACATGGTCCTATCCTTGTTTTACTTAGTGTCTTAATGTTGTTTTATTTGGTGTAGGTATTGAGCTACACTTTGCGTGGGATTGACTCTCGGACCACACAGAGGTCATGTGTCCCAAAAGACGTGAGTATAGTTGCTTTGCCACACTAAGGAATGAATGAAACAAAACAAAAAATTTAGTTGTTTTTTGCTAAAGGAGGTTACATAATTTAATTGGAAGAATCGATTTCTTCGACCTTAGCACCAGAAAAACTCAAGCAAACTTTTCTTTTTAACAATAAAAAAAGTCTAATCTACATTTTCAAAGCGACAAAGAAGCTACAAAAATCGGAAACGGTTTTGAGAAACATTTAACTGTCAAAAGGATATTTGCATGTACAAAAAATTGAACGTTAAACATTTTGATGCAAACTACAATCTGATGAAATTCCTCAAGAAAACTCAATTACATAATGAAAGCAAAGTTTTTTTTAAAGAATTATGAATATTTTATTCGTCTTTTTGTCTTAATGCGTCACAGCCAAGACATACATACTTCCAGTTTAGATCTCGAACAAAAAGTTGTAATCATTTCTTAGTTCGAAGAGTATCTCATTTACGTTCGTGTACTATATCATTTGCTAATTGTCTATTCAAAATCTTTTAATATGGAGCCACGAAATTTCGGATAAACGCATTTCAGCCGATTTCAATCTGATTTTTTAGCCAAAAAATTTTTTGGTCAAAAAGATAAGAGGAAAATAACAAAGTTTTAATTTAAATCATCAAATTTAACAGAGTTACAAAGAATAAAGAGATAGAAAAGATTTTAAAGAGCTTGCATTTTAAGATAAGTGAACATTGGTTGTACAATTTCTCAAGTACTTGTGAACTTCATTTAGTTAGTATTGGAGGGCAATTTTTTTTAAAGTTTTTGATTGGCATTCACATACTTTTTCTCGCTTTCCTAATTTCTTCTCCGGCCATCAGTCTTTCGACGTTAATTGCTGCGTTTTTTTGTTCATCTTTGAAACGCAGATTAATTTCGGCAAATATGGATGTTTCGCTGCAATTTTTTTTGAAATTGACATTTCATCCTTCCACAGCATGGTTAGTCTGATATTCGTCTCGGAGTACCCCTTTACAAACATTCCAATCGACCACTGCAAATTTTGGCTCTACTCTCCGAGAGTCTTGCTCTAGACCAATGCATGATCTCGAAATATCGCAAATTTGCTGAAACGGCCCCGACTAACCTTCTTTTCGCAGCTGTTTAAACCTGACTACGTCTTCTTCCAGAACAAAAGCGAGGCAAATTAATTTGGGGGTGAAACACACATTGAGGCGAAACTGATCTTCATCTAAATCTTTCCTTTGTGTCCCATTTTTTGAGCATTGCGCCATACCGCTTGCTCAAAATAAAAAAGCAAAACTGAACTTCAGTTGAAGGTTGCACCGTTTGAATGGCTACATCGTTTGCTACATTAAATCATTTTCTGTATCGTTTGCTCATTAGATTCATTTTCATTATGATTTTACTATGGATATTTTGTGTGCCTTCAGACATGTGTGAGCAAGACCTATAATGAAATGTGCCAGGGAAGCATGGCGGATTGCACCTTCAACTGCTGTGCCTCCGAGTACTGCAACTCAGCCCCCCACCCTCATTCAACCCCCCTCCCGATGAAACTGACTCTTCTCATTCTGTGTTCAATAGCTGTGCAGAAAATATTTTTGTAGTGGTCTATTACAAACAATCTATCTCGATGTTTTTTATCTCTAATCCCAATTTACCAATACCTATTTTTATACTATCATTCAACAGAGGCATGCACCTTTTGTGTTAATAAGCTTAAGCTTGAAGGCACGGCAATTAATGGCAAAAGAAAACTCGTTAAACTTAAGGAAACTAGACGGAAAATCTAATTAAACTTTCTGTTTTCCTTTAATGTACATAATAAAAAACGGCGGTCGAATATAAAAAACTGAAAAAAACGACCTTCAGATAAGAAGTATAGTCAGTTACTTAGCAAGTAGCAAAGAATATTAAGTCCACGGCAATTATCTAAAATAAGCTTAAAAATAACAAAAAAGTGTATCGCTGATATGTTAAAAATTTGTTTTGCAGTTTACTTGGGCAGCAGCATTACCTTGAAATACGGACGCAAATTGTTTTTAAAAGTTTCAATTTGGTAAAATCTCTTCTATAAAAACAAAAAAGGGTGTGTTTTGAATTATTTTGGAATCCAAATAACGACTGTAAGGGCTTTAATATGGTACATTTGACGCCTATGAGTTTTCCTTGAGGCACCTGAAACCGCACAGAAAAACGGAGCAAAACAAAATATATTTTAAAAATGACCACCATATATAATTCGAATCAAAACTTGTCAAAATCTAATTAACGTTCGAAAAATAAATTAAAACAAAAAATGCGAAAAAAGTTCTCAGATTAAATTGCTTTAAAACCAAATGTAAACACGATTTTACTTTTAAACAAATAACTTTTAGTGAAACTACCGAAAAACTCTTTTTGACATTTTGAGCGACTAAGACGCTCTTCTTGATACCGTTTATTCTAACCATTACCGAGTAGTTATCCCATAGCATAAATTTTGGCAAATCAAGTGGCAAATTTCAAGAAATTTCAATTGTTCAGTTTTGTTAATTTTTTTTTACAAATCATTCCAAAATAGGACTTAAACATGTATCAAGGTCAACGCGGTTCAAATACGTTTGAAAGATAGATCGATAGATAGATTGAATGAAAATTTTTAGACATTTATGTCGTTTTCTACGCAGCAATTTGAAAAAGGACCGAATTTCAGTCATTCAATTTATTAACCCGGGTTGACCTCCGTAGACCAAAAATGCTAATCATACAATTCCATAAATTAAGTCCCTGAAAAAATACGAATCATTCAAATTTCATACATTTTGCTTAACTCGTTTCATCAATTTTCAAAGAACTTTTCTCTTGTTTTGGCATAAATTTTGGTGTACCGTACTAAATAAAAAAGAAAAATTTTTTGTCAAAAAATGCTTATCATACAATTTGCATACATGGAAATTGTATGACTAGCATTTTTTTGATGGCGAAAACAAAAATTTTTCAAAGTATTTTTGAAAATGCCCCCAAAAATTTTTTGTTTTTTTTCCAACCGCAAAATGATATTCGTACTCAAACAAACTTTTTTGCAAAATTTAATTTTTTGTTTGTATAACGTAGTCCTGGATATACTAATCATGGATTTTTTCCTTTTCTCTTGATAACATTTTTTAAAAATGCTCAAGATTCTTCTTTTTTTGTATGGCATGTTTTTGTATGCCTTGATCAATGTCTGGTAATTTGAAGTTTGCCAAAACTTAAAACTTTGATACTTTTGTTATATTATTTGCGTAAGACAGAATTAGGACACTGCAGGCTGTTTGCAAAGCATTTTTAATGCGAGACGGCCAAACCTTTGGTTACTACGTTTGAGTAAGTAAGGTTTATGTCATTTGTGTTCGGTTACGAACACAACCAAACCAAAAAAAATTTGAGAACTAAAAAATGTAGAAAAATCAATTTTTTGGGGGGTTTATGGAAAAATGCTAGTCATACAGTTTCCATATATGAAAAAATACGGCTCTTTTTCCTTTCCCCCCACCTCACACAAACATGAATTTTATAGTCTAACGAGTGGTTTTACAAGGTTAATTAAGAAAACCAAATATGTTTGTTATGGCCTAATCAGTCTGCATGTCAATTTTCATGACAATCGGACAAAGTGAACAGTAATTTCAAATTGAAAAATTTGCAGGTGGGGGGAAAAAGATAAAGAGCCAAAAATACTAATCATAGACCTTTCATGCAATTTTCTGTACGTATGGAATTGTATGGAAAGTGTATGACTAGCATTTTCCATATATGGAAATTGTTTATAAAGGATGCAGTTGGATGACATCTTCGAAAAAACGCATTCCACATACAACTTCACATCACATACATCATGAAGTAGCCGATAGACGAACGCGGACGAAGTCAAATTGTCCAAGAAAATGTAGCGAAAACTATTTCAATCAAAATTTTGATCAGAATTTAAATGTTTCGATATCAATTAGTTGGTCGCACGTGATAGTTATTTCAGTTCGTTGCTTTTAGTTATTTCAGTCAAAATGTCAAATCTCGTTAACTAAAAGGATTTTGAGGTCAGATTTGTAACACTGAAAAAACACCGACAACACCCAAAGTTAGAAGGTTGCTTTTCTAAAATTTTAAAACTCGTCAAAATAGGGAATTCCCAAGCATGATGAAGTCAAACGCCAGTTGAGTAATTCATAGACAAGATAGATAGATTAGATATGAATATATTGGAAAAAACAAAAACCACACGACAGAAACAAAGTTTTCGCTTACACTAAAGATTTATTTTTTTGCTCAAACGCTGCTCATGACAAAGCCATCTAAACTTCGATTTCTAGCAGGAACAATCAGATTTTTGAGTTGTTTTGGCCAAAACACCTGGTTTTTTTGATGTTAAATGATCGTCAACGAAGAAAAATAAACAAGTATTTGCCTATATTTTGATGTTAGGCTCCGTAATATTCTCATTTCCTAAAGACAAGGTTAGGTATAATTCATTTTCCACGGTCCGTGCCTTTTTAGTAAAAATGGGTTGCAAGCCGTCGGCGCTAAAACTAAATGCTCGGAACAATTTTATTCCAAAAATGTATGTAGGCTTATGTTGGGCCGATTCATCACTAGATAAATTTTAATAAAGGTCTATCGACATCTTTCAACTGATCTTTCAAAAATATCCTTTGATATCTCTTTAAATGGGCATAAAAATTTAACTCAGAGACTAAAAACTACCATCAGAGACTACGCTTGCTAGCTCGATTGGGCAAGAAAACCCGAACATTGCCAGACAATACACTCTATTGATGGTGCTCATCGTGAGTCATCGTTAAATATAACTCAAAAAGTGCAATTTTCAAAATCGAGATACGGTTGAATATAACCACAATGCTAGAACTTTTTGACTGTTTCGCTAGAATTCTGTAAATTACACAACTATTGACAAAGAAATACACCTTGAGATGTTCATATCCTCCATTCAGCACAAACTGAATCCAAATTGCCACCTGGTAGTAGCAATACGTCGCTTTGCTTGAAATATTTGTAGAAAAAATAGCCAACAGAAGCTTGCAAAAGTGTAGAACAAGCTGGATCAATAAAATCTCTTGTTCTCGCGTCAGTGCCGCACGACTTTGAAAGCTAGCTAAATACTCAGGTAGAGATGCTTAAAAATTGACAATACTAAGCAGCAAAATTAATAAAAACAAGGATAGCTGGTTACTGTGCAAGTAGCACAGAATGTTCCGACCATAGTCTTTTTAAAAAATTACAAAAAGTTTTTTTTCAAATTAGTTGGTTTTTTCTGGGTGGTGTGATCTGACGTGAAACTAAAACAAAAGGATCTGACGTAAAACTATAAATTAGGCTTAATTGACAGTCATAATAATATATGCAAATTTGACAAAACTTGGTAGAAAAATAACTAGAAAAACGAAAAGTAAAAAAAAATTAAACACTTTCAACTTTTTTCAAATTTATAAAAAGTAATATTTAAGCGTGAAAAAAATGTTTTGAGCAAAAACAAAACAAAAATCAACATGACCTATGAAGGTTTCTTCACTGCGTTCATAGATTTTTTTTAATATTTCACATTACCTTTTTTCTGGTGTATGATTTTCAACTAAAACTAAGATACAAGTAATGATAACGCTTTTAAATAATAAAAAAAAGTAAATTTTTACGTTATACTATGTAAAATTAAAACCGTTGAAAATAGATAATTTCATCAAGTTTTTAGTCTATCAGAGCAACTAAGTCTACTTCATCGTGATAATGTAACATTGAATTATCTTCTTCCCACTGGTTTTACGTCACTAGCATCTCCCCAATTTTTTCTCCATTGATTCAAAATCAGTCAGGAATCGAAGGCCACTCGCATTGATTTCTAAGCTAGGTAATCAGATTTACTGTCTCACAATTTTCAGACGGCTTCATGTAAAGTATAAAGTAATGAAGCAACCTATTTTATTGGACGAACCCGCCGCATCCAATTCTGTTTGATACCTTCGAGAAAGTTTTGAAAAATTGAAGGCTATGAAACTGAAGGAAGTCAGAACATTGATAGCTTCAAAAAATAGGCTATTTCTGCAGACATTTAAATGTTATATCACATTTGATCAACAAAATTAGTTTGGCTGAGAACGTACCACCTGCTTTAGGCAATTCAACAGTATCGAGATGTATTCGAAGAAATCAGTATAATCTGCTGTCGAAAAATTATACGATTTTTCACTGGGCCGAAAGTTATTTCAGATAGTTGCTGTTAACAAAATTGGTTTTGGTCAAGTTTTCAGTCTATTAGAGCAAATATTTTTAAATTCAAGTGACAATGGGTACTTTCTATTCGCTTTATTCGTCAATTAGGATCTTCGCAGTGGTCTTTTCGTCACTCACTTTTCTTTCCTTGACTTCAACTCTGTCCAGGTCTAAACTCCAGTCACACTTGTACTTTTCTGCATATTGCATCAAACTAAACACCATGTTTCCATTGCACAAGTAGTGAATCGAATTCGAAAAAAGATCAGATTGAGGCACAAATTCTTTCTCACTTTCCTTCAGTAAAGAATTTTCGTGGTCCTTCATAATCAAACTAAATACTTTCAAGAATCATATCAAACTACATTTGTAAGATATCAGCATATCAGCTACCAAAATAAAACTTGCAAGCAGACAATGAAAGCTTATAATAAGATCAAAAATGAAATTTCGATAATACATGATTTGAAACTAAAGCTAATGAAAAGATAAGATTGGATCATGCTTTAAGTACATCAGGGCAACTAAATCTACTTAATGGTGATAATAAAAACCTTCTATTCGCTTTGTTCGTCAGTTACTTTCAATTACGATCTTCGCAGTATTCTTTTCCTCACTCGCTTTTCTCTTCCTAGATATGTTTTCGTTTTCGTTCAAAATCAGCCTCGAATCAATCGGCCACTCGCATTGATTTTTAAGATAGGAAATCAGGTTTACTGTCTCATAATTAACGGACGGCTTCATGTAAAGTATAACGGAATCAGTAAACAGACAGAAAGGAATTCTATCATTTGATTTTATCGCGAAAGATTTGATTAATTGGACGCCATGAGACTGAATGAAATCAGAATTTTTTGTGTGCCATTGCTGAAAACTATTAATTACTATATAACTATTGATTAAAACTACTTTTAATGTTGGTTGGGAGCGTAGCACCGCCATCAGGCAATTCAACACTATCGAATCCGAAACGGTCTCAGCCCATTCTGAGTAGTCGTTGATATTTAAAAAAATGGCTTTCAGTGAAATCTGGGTGTCATTACACAAGTTCAAAAAAGAATCAGAAAAACTTTCCAAATCGGGATGGCTTTCGCGAGAAGCTGAAAATCTTATCGCAAGAAAATTCAGTTGACTACAATGACTTAATTTGGGTACCACACTTGGCGCAGCGTGGATAGATGAACAAGTTAGAGGTAAAACTTTCAGACTTTCTTCGAGATCATTGTCATTAAATTTATCCTCAATATCCAGTGTCTTCAAATTTGGAAACAATGGAATCACATCTGCAAGTAATCGCTTCTCGGAAACACTCGTTTCTTGCACCGCTTTGACAATCTTGAGGTAATGCGCATTTACAAACTTAGGAAGACTCTCCTGAGAAGACTTGGGTATTTTTATTCCAATCACTTTTAATTTGGTCAAAGCCTCAATGTTGCGACTGCTAAGTTCTTCTAGAAACAAATCAATTGTTGAAATATAATCTAGATTTGGGAACGCCATAAAACCGTCATGGATAATTTCATTACCATCAAAATGTCTGCATTTGTAAGAAATATTGTTGTGAGCAATTTTCCTAACAAGAGAATTATAAGGCGGGTGAAATAAGAATTTAAGATTTTGGTTGTTGAATTCTCCCAAGTTTTGATAGAGGCAACCATGTAGTTCCAGGATGACTTCATTACTTAGTCGACAAAATATATCGAGGATATTTCTCAAACAGGTAGGAGCAGGTTCAGGTTCCTGGCACTCGTCTGATGAAGCTACAAATTTGATTACCAGTTTCTGTCTAGCAAACCAGTTGGCATTGGCTTCTAGCAAAGGAATTAGCTCAAGTATATTCTTGTAAAAAGGAATGAAGGATTTTGGTATATATCTTGGCAAAAAATCTTCATCACTACTTTCATTTACTTCATCGTCACTTTCGTCAATTACATATTCTTCGTCAATTACATATTCTTCGTCCACTTCTATTTTGACAAGGTCTAAATTCCAGTTACACTTGAATTTTTCAGCATATCGCACCAAACTTAATATCATTTCGGTATTGAATGGATAGACATGAGAAGTGAAATCGAACTCGAAATTAAGAGCAGATTGATTCACAAGCTTGTTGAGTATCCGACAACATAAACTCAATGAATGAACATCCACACCCGATCTTTCAAAATGGCCAACTTTTATGCGCGGTGCTGCTAAAAGGACGATGACATTTTCTAAAACGTTGTCCGGCAGGTCAATCAAGTAGACTTTTTGGAATTTGCTGCAACTCATTTTTCAAATCTGGAACAGAGCACGGTTGCGTTATATGATCCGACATCAATACATTACTCTCAAAAACAACTTAATAGTTGAAAAATATTTTAATTAGAACCTAACCTTTGCTATTGAAAACTTCAGTTCAATTGGCTCACTTCAATTCGATATTTTAAATTCAATTTTCTCAGATTTAATCATCTCCAGTCAATGTATGTTATTTTAATAACTGATTCAACGTGAGAATGAAACACGAGAATCGAAACCAAAGATCCTTTCTCAGGGGAACCGGGAAACATATGAAGGGATTGTAGGACAGAAAAAGATTTAAAAATTACTATCCAAATGTACAATTGAGATTACTTATATCCAAGCTGTAGAAACCTTGAAACATTAACAATCTTTTCCGTATATCAGTGCAACTTTTTCTATTTAATCATGATAGAAACCCAATTCGATTAGCATTGCTGTTTGGACTTGCAATCAAAAAAACTGTCTCAAGGCTAACTGTCAGCTTTATGTCGAGCTTCGTGTGAAGCTATGCCACGGAGTTGATTTGCGCCTCTTGCGTTACAACAAAAACAGTGTGACCAGCTAACAAAAAAGCCAATATGTACAAGAACACATCTACCAAAACTTGTAAACGTTTGTCGCTGATGAAGCTCAATTAGAGGGAAAACAAATCAAGAAACAAGATAAACAATGTACATTAGTATTGAGAACATATTTGCCAAGCAGTAGCTAAGCCGACATTACAAGGGTAATAACTTCTTTGATTATTCCCTCTAAACACAAGACACCTCTTTCGAATTTCAAAGAAAAAAGTTAACATCTTAACAGATATTTGAATTTTAAGAACATTTAATGATTGATAATTTTTTGAGAAAATTGCCCCAATTTGAAAAAAAAACTGGATAAATAGGTTAAATTTTTCCTTCCTAGAAGTTTTTGTTTTTACTTTTCACGCCATGGACGTTTTTCCCCATCATTCACCGTTCAAGAATAAAAATCACAAAAAAAATGATCGTGAACAATTTCTTGTTTGTAAGAAAAAAGCAACACAACCCATGTAAGTGTCTTTACTTCGTTGATAGAGGCTTAACCATTTCATTTTCAT
Source organism: Symsagittifera roscoffensis (assembly GCF_963678635.1). NCBI lineage: Eukaryota > Metazoa > Xenacoelomorpha > Acoela > Convolutidae > Symsagittifera > Symsagittifera roscoffensis. Next base: position 10,376,679 of record NC_087066.1, on the reverse strand, counting down.
GCGAATGATGACCTACTTAAATATAGCTTGTGAGGAGAAAATGACAAAGCTTTAACTCTTTAGATTTTTATGATAACCTAATAGAGACTACAGCTGTTGAAAATTTGATTGATAAAAACTATTGAAAACTATTGATCAAGTTTTCAGTCTGCCAGGGCAACTATGTCTAGTCTACTTTATGGTAAACCTTCTATTTGGTTTGTTCGCCAATTCCTTTCACTTAGGTTCTTCGCGGTGGTCTTTTCGCCACTCGATTTTCTCTTCCTTGGTTTTTTTTCTTCTGATTCAAAATCAGCATCGAATCAACAGGCCACTTACACTGATTTCCAAGATAAATTTATTGTGACAATCAAAAACTTTGAATTTTAAAACTCAATCTATCGCTTTACTTCACTAGAAGAATGGAAGGGTACTGGAAGTTGTTAAGGTTCCAAAATAAAGCAAAATAAAATTTTTCCAGGTTTTCAAAAATTTGCTTACTGAGTTATGACCGATGTGGTTAACTCATAGAGTAATTTCGGATAGGGTACACCGTCTGCTCGTCACGCTATCTTATTTTCGGCCGGATAGATTCGTGCAACTTCTTAGTCTAATACCGATCCTAATCTTACTCTTATACTATCTAGTCTCAGGTTGTTTAACTAGTCTCTGCTAGGCTCAATAGATCTAGGGTATACTGGTTTATTGCGGCTGCTGAAGTTCTCTTGGAGAGGCAACTAATTTCTAAGTTAAAATCAAATCTCTCTGGTGCTGAAATTACAAGTAATTTCAGCACTTACAAATAAGTGGGTTGTTAGTTAGATGGATCATGATTGGTTAATATTAAATACTTTACAGTGGTAAAATATCTAATTTATCCAATCATAAAATGTAGTTTAGATCAGGTTCCACCCATCCGGGTTTTACAGTGTTTTTTAGAATTGTCTTTCTGCAATTCAAAGGATGGATGATGGACGTTGGTATTTTGCGAACATCATATTCTTCTGGGTTCTCTTGTTAGAGAAGTTCCAGGACGCTGGAATGATGGATATCAATCGTTGTGTCTTCTTATGACAACGACTGGGTTTCCCAACGAAATCAATCTGATTTCAGAATGGTTTGCTATGACAGGTTTTTCTGTTTCACGTAGAGAACTTCTTTTGTGTTCGACCTTGTCTGGGAATGGCGTGGAGATTGTGCGTGGAGGGGATGCCTGGTTACTCGGATCTGTACGTATACTTGAACATCGAGGTGGTCATTGGTCTAGTTCAATGAACTCCTTTTCTGCGAAGTCAAGTCGTACTCTAAATCCTTTGAGTTATGATTGTGGACGGCATATTGGTTGTGGTTGGCCATTCTTTTTCGAGTGTAGTGGGTTCATTTTGTCTTTGGATGTTCGTCTTTGGTGTTGTATGCTGATCTATATACTGCAAGGTATAATTTACATTTTAAAGAATTTTTATTAGTTTAGTGTTTTAATTATGATTTTGGTTAGTTGTTTTCACAAAAGCTTTTTGTTTTAGTTTGGTTATTTTGAAGAGTTACTCACCCTTGAGTACCTCTTATTAAAAATAGAAGTGTGGTCACAAAGCGTGGATGTAGCGCGGTGGGTTAGGCCGGCTATAGAGCATGCTCAGGACGTCCTCTCTGGTGGGTTAGGCCAAGAGTGGGAGTATGATTTCGTGCGGTTTCTGTGAGAGGTCCTGTTATGTGATAACGTTTTATGTCGGGTTTGTGGTGGTTTTTCTTATGTTTCGTTGGTTGTGTCCTTTTTTCAAAAATCAAATTGTTTTTGGTATGGGTTTGTCTTTCGACTTTTTTGTGTTTTATTATTTCTTTCTTAGACTTTATAATAGTCTTCAAAAAAATAAATTATCCAGTTTTAAACTGGGTTAATCCGGTTTGGGTACCGTTGGTTTTCTTTTCTTAGTCATGCTGTTATTCTATGTTTTGTGGTGTTTAGTAAGCTGCGTTGGTTAGTTTTGTTTGGTATATAATTCCTTTCCAACCGGGTTAAAGGAAAGTTTGAAACTTGTTATCGCGTGTTAGAGTTGTTGAGTGTGAAAACTTGAAACTGAAATTTATTATTTAAACAATTCTTCGTGGGCGAGCTGTGCGAGTTTGGATAGAATTCTTGTGCGAGTGAATGAAAATATCAAAAGGTTAGTACTGCATTTTCGTCTTATCAATTTACTACATAGAATTTCAATTTTACTGCTAGTTTTGGGGAAAAATTAAGTTACAAATTTTCATCATTACTAAATTTACTAATTTTGGGGAAACAATTTATAAATGAATTTACTACATTGGTATGAATTTTCTTATATTTATCTAGTGCAAAATATTAATAGAGTTTAGAAGAATTTGAAGAAGTTTTCTATTTTTTATTTTTCTTTTGTGTTTTTTGCAGATGATCGTGGGATGAAGACTAAAAATCTAAATGAGACATGGATAAAGAATGGTTAGTTTTAATTTGAATTTATTAGTGAAGAATATGTATCAATTATACTTACCTGTTAGTCGTCGGGGAAAAAACCGTGGGGGAAGATGTCGTGTATTATGTCGGAATTTGTTAGTAATTTTGCTAGTATGCGAATGATGTTTTTAGTTTGAAGCAGTGGCCAAAGCAATTGAAGTGCTTTAATAGTTTTTAGTTCTTCAGTGCCAACTGCAAACTCATAAGGTGTGTTTTGAATGAGATTATATAATTTGTGATTGTATTTAGTGTTGTGGATGAATTCTAATATTGGGATTTCTATAGGTTGAATAAATTCATGTGGGATAAGGAAGGGTATGGATTCTTCTGTGTTAAGGGTCTTCGTGATGGGACAAAATATATACATTTGGGTTATGGGATCATAATTGCGAAGAATACCGTGAAGGTTAGTATCTTTGATGCAATATGTGAAGTTAAGAAAAATGGTGAAGTGTATTTAGAGTTCATAAACTGAAAACGGTGGTGTGGTTGTCTTGATGGAGTGTGCAGATCAAAATGATTTTGTATGAAACGATAATATGTATATGTGTGGGTTTGTTTAGTGCGTAACATAATGTCGTGTGAGCAGTGCAAATCGCGTTCATGTGGTGCAAGAAATTGAAGGTTAGTGAAAATAATTGAAATCTTTCTTTAAAACTTTCGTAAGCTTGCATGTCGGTTAGTGCTTCAGAAATGACGTGGTCGAATTTGCGATCAAATATATTGAGTGTAAATACATATGGTGTTTTGATGAAGAATTTTTCTGTGATTTGTGGGCTAGCGAAGCGATCATCATCTAAAAATTGGTCTTGGTTAGCTCGGATGATGTTATGATCGTAGTATTCTAGCGTATATTCGTTAGCTCGGGGTGCTGATCTATATACTGCAAGGTATAATTTACATTTTAAAGAATTTTTATTAGTTTAGTGTTTTAATTATGATTTTGGTTAGTTGTTTTCACAAAAGCTTTTTGTTTTAGTTTGGTTATTTTGAAGAGTTACTCACCCTTGAGTACCTCTTATTAAAAATAGAAGTGTGGTCACAAAGCGTGGATGTAGCGCGGTGGGTTAGGCCGGCTATAGAGCATGCTCAGGACGTCCTCTCTGGTGGGTTAGGCCAAGAGTGGGAGTATGATTTCGTGCGGTTTCTGTGAGAGGTCCTGTTATGTGATAACGTTTTATGTCGGGTTTGTGGTGGTTTTTCTTATGTTTCGTTGGTTGTGTCCTTTTTTCAAAAATCAAATTGTTTTTGGTATGGGTTTGTCTTTCGACTTTTTTGTGTTTTATTATTTCTTTCTTAGACTTTATAATAGTCTTCAAAAAAATAAATTATCCAGTTTTAAACTGGGTTAATCCGGTTTGGGTACCGTTGGTTTTCTTTTCTTAGTCATGCTGTTATTCTATGTTTTGTGGTGTTTAGTAAGCTGCGTTGGTTAGTTTTGTTTGGTATATAATTCCTTTCCAACCGGGTTAAAGGAAAGTTTGAAACTTGTTATCGCGTGTTAGAGTTGTTGAGTGTGAAAACTTGAAACTGAAATTTATTATTTAAACAATTCTTCGTGGGCGAGCTGTGCGAGTTTGGATAGAATTCTTGTGCGAGTGAATGAAAATATCAAAAGGTTAGTACTGCATTTTCGTCTTATCAATTTACTACATAGAATTTCAATTTTACTGCTAGTTTTGGGGAAAAATTAAGTTACAAATTTTCATCATTACTAAATTTACTAATTTTGGGGAAACAATTTATAAATGAATTTACTACATTGGTATGAATTTTCTTATATTTATCTAGTGCAAAATATTAATAGAGTTTAGAAGAATTTGAAGAAGTTTTCTATTTTTTATTTTTCTTTTGTGTTTTTTGCAGATGATCGTGGGATGAAGACTAAAAATCTAAATGAGACATGGATAAAGAATGGTTAGTTTTAATTTGAATTTATTAGTGAAGAATATGTATCAATTATACTTACCTGTTAGTCGTCGGGGAAAAAACCGTGGGGGAAGATGTCGTGTATTATGTCGGAATTTGTTAGTAATTTTGCTAGTATGCGAATGATGTTTTTAGTTTGAAGCAGTGGCCAAAGCAATTGAAGTGCTTTAATAGTTTTTAGTTCTTCAGTGCCAACTGCAAACTCATAAGGTGTGTTTTGAATGAGATTATATAATTTGTGATTGTATTTAGTGTTGTGGATGAATTCTAATATTGGGATTTCTATAGGTTGAATAAATTCATGTGGGATAAGGAAGGGTATGGATTCTTCTGTGTTAAGGGTCTTCGTGATGGGACAAAATATATACATTTGGGTTATGGGATCATAATTGCGAAGAATACCGTGAAGGTTAGTATCTTTGATGCAATATGTGAAGTTAAGAAAAATGGTGAAGTGTATTTAGAGTTCATAAACTGAAAACGGTGGTGTGGTTGTCTTGATGGAGTGTGCAGATCAAAATGATTTTGTATGAAACGATAATATGTATATGTGTGGGTTTGTTTAGTGCGTAACATAATGTCGTGTGAGCAGTGCAAATCGCGTTCATGTGGTGCAAGAAATTGAAGGTTAGTGAAAATAATTGAAATCTTTCTTTAAAACTTTCGTAAGCTTGCATGTCGGTTAGTGCTTCAGAAATGACGTGGTCGAATTTGCGATCAAATATATTGAGTGTAAATACATATGGTGTTTTGATGAAGAATTTTTCTGTGATTTGTGGGCTAGCGAAGCGATCATCATCTAAAAATTGGTCTTGGTTAGCTCGGATGATGTTATGATCGTAGTATTCTAGCGTATATTCGTTAGCTCGGGGTGCAGTGTATGTTTTTAGTGACTTTTTATATCCTATATAAGTAAATTGTCTATGTGTTAGTGGTGTGGTGAGTCGGTATAGCATATCTTGATTTCTTTCTGGGTATCGATATGAGTATTAGATAATGGTAGGCAAAGGGGATTAGTAAAATGATAATATGATGTCCAATGAAGTGTAGGCATTAAAACATGTTCATCTACAAAACTACGTGTGTCGTTAGTGTCATGAGGGGTGTTTAAAGTATACTGTGGAAATGAAGGTAAGGTGATTGCTAGAAAATCTTTCGTGTTAGTGTGATTTGGATGATTAATATATTCACGGGCTGTTCCTGGTTTTGTTGGAAATGGATGGTTTGGGAATTTTCTTTTGAAAGTGCGATAAGCTCTATTAGTGCTATTTGATGATTCGGTGGGTGTAGATGATGGTGCTAATGATGCGGTATAAGCTGAAGAGGGTGTAGAGGTAGGTGGGTTTGATGATTCTATTGTGGATGAAATCTGATTTATAGTGGGGGTGTCAAGGTGTAAGGGTTGTTGTTGTAGGGTGATAAAATTATCTAGTTCTTGGGAGATTTGGGGAGTATCTGGAGAATTGGATGATCGGTCTGAATGAAATGAAGAGTAGGCTGGGGTGACCTGGGAAGCGTAAGAGGGTGTAGAAATGGATGGGAGTGGGTTATTTGGTGGGATTGGTTGAAAAGGGGGTGTTGAAAAAATTGAGGAGTTGGTTTGAAAATTATTGGATGGAGATGGTTCAGAGTCTGCAAATTCATCAGGGGTTTCAATATTAGGGTTATTGAGTTGTGAAATGGAGTATAAAACTGAAATATGTGAATTAGTGTCTGAATTCATGCCTGATGTTATATTACTGGTTGGGAAATCGGGTGGCGGGAAGGCAAAAAGTGGAATTATTGTAATTGGAGTGTTGAGGTTGGTGGGTGGGAATTTGAGCGGTGTAGGGCTCATCGTGGGCTAAAAAAATTATTATTTTGAGACTGAAAAGCGGTGGTATGGGGTTGTTCTATAATTTGTTCATATGTATTTTCATCTTGTGAATGATGTGTCATTATATGTTGAATGGGACTTTGTGATATGGTTGGTCTAAAATTTGGATTATGTGTTATTGCTAAATTTTGAAAATTTCGTGGGACTAGGGATAATGGATGGTTATGTGGTAGGGGTGGTAACTGTGGTGCTGTAGGCGTTATTTCTACATTATTATGTTCTTCGTCGTACTTGTTCTGTCTTGTCGCTATTTTTGTATTGTATTCTTTTATTTGTGCGTCTAAAAGAATTTTGTTTATTGATGATGAAAAAATTCCAAAGAATCCTGAAAATAGTATGCGTGCTACACTTGCTTGTCTATTGACTTGTGTGTGTATAGCACATGTGTTATAGATTCCTTTTAAAAGTGAAAAAAGAAATCCTATAAAGTTAAACATTGCGTATAGAATAGTTAATTTTTCTAAGATGTAATAGGGCCATCCTAGAAAATCAAGAATTTCATTTTTTAGTGTAACAAAGCTAAAAATATTTATAGGTGAGATATCTTGTGGTCGGTATTTTTCACCGTTTAGATATATATAGTCTTTAATGTCTTTAAAATATCCGCTATAATCTTGTGTATAAATATCTGCAAATCCTGCGGTTTCGGCAAGTTTGCGTAAGTTTTGGTCAATTGATTGTCTTTGTATAGTGTCCATTTGTGTTAATAATTCTTGGAATCTTTGTGTTCTAATGTGATGTTGGATATCGGATTTTGAATATATTCCAATTGATTGTAAGTCGATATTTGGGTTTCGAGCAATACCTCTAATGCTTTCTGGTGAAAATTTTTTGAGTGATTGCATTAATGTGGGGTATGGGGTAAGAAGGTAATATTTATCTTCATCAGGGTTCAGTTGTACTACATTGTGGCTATATTTTGATCCACATGGAACTGCGGTATCCCAGAAATAGGTTCGTCTTGAAAGTGTGTCAACGAAATGTACTTTATTCTTATAAAAGATAGGGATTCTTTTATAGCATCGTTTATCTTCAAAAACATATAGTGGTGATACTTTTTTGGTACAGGTATAAAACCATAAAATGTTTCCTTCGTAGTCTAAAAAACTTGATCTATTTCCTGATAGTAAATATCCTGCGTAGGGTATTTTTAATACTGCTAGTGCAAGTGATTGTAAGATTTGTGTTCGTTCTAATTCGCATAGTTGGTGAAGTGTTTCTAATTCAGAGAGTGACATTTCCTGAAAAATTCGGCTAATTGTGTAGTCTAATTTCATATCTAAGTGAATATCATAGTGGATATTACCAAAATAAGTACTATTCATTAGTGATAGTTCTTGTAAACGTGTGCTTCTAGTGTCATGGGGCTTTAGATGTCCACCAGGTTGACCTTTACTTTTTTGAAAATTAACTGGTATATATGATGTTCCTTCGTTTATAGGATAACTTGTGGCATATGGGTCGATTTTTATTTTTCCAGTGGTCATGTCGAATCCTTTTTTGTATTCAACTAATATTTCGGAGTATTGTGTTTTGTGAAGTGGGTTTCTGTATTTACATGCAAGTTCTGTTTCTTGATATATTTGAAAACGTGTCAACTTATTTTTCGTGATGGATTTACTTGATCATATGGAATTGATTGTATAAAATATTTTTCGTGGAATTTTATCATTCGGGCGTGTATTTTTGCTACTTGAAATGTTGTACATGTGTCCTCGGGGAACCAAACAATTGTTGCTTGTGTTCGTGTTGTAGGGTCACAATAGCCTTGATCGTTTTTACAAGGTAATCTAATTCCTTGATAGATCATAGTGTTGTCAGATAAATCGCGTGTGAGTTGTATTTTTTCGAGTTGTATTTTCCAATCGAAAAACATTATTTCTTGATATCCTTTATTTTTTGTGTCTACTTTGCAGTTTGATGGGTTATTTATACCAATGTGCGGTATCCAGTGTTTATCGTGTATGTCATAAGTTAATCTTCCGTGTGCGCCGTTGTATGGGTATTTTTCATCTAGTTTTATGTGTCCTTGATATCTTTCAAGTTCTGCTTGATGTACAGAATCTGCAATAACTTGGAAATATACTAACTTTCTATCTGTGTTTTTATTTCTTGTGATATTTAGTCTGAGTAACTCGTTTTTACAATCTTCGGGATTGAGATGTAAAAGTCGTTCGATATTACTTTGGTAAAATGATTCGTGGTCAAGTCGGTTTTTATTTCCATTTGAGACTTGTGAACAATGTACTTTCTTTTCAGAAAATGTTGCTGTGAATTTATATCCAATAACTGTTGTTGCTCGGGCTTTTGAATAGAGTGTCGCTATTACATTTGTAGTTTCTATAGCTTGTGGTTCTGTTTCGCATTGTGATACTTGATTTATTGCATATTTGTGTAGTGTTTTTTTGTTCATTTTCTTCACAATCGTAATGTGTTACTAATAAATCTTGGGGTCCTGTGCGGGGGGAAGGATTTATGTTCTGATCGGAAATTGCTAGAAAAAAGAGTTGGAGAAAAATTAATATTTTTAGAATATACATGTGTATGATAATCCTGAGTATGGGTTATAAAATGTGATGTAACCAATTGTCTTTTTGGTATATCTGTCGTATTTGTATATTACTTCAGTTGTTATAAATGGTGGTGGTAGTGATTGAGCTGTTATATTTGGTGGGTTTAATGGGTAAGGATGTTGAGCAATGTTGTTTAGTTTAACCGTGATTTCAAATTTTAATTGTAGACTATTTTGTTGGAGTATTTGGATGTTATGATCACGAATGTCTTCGTGGATGTCTTGTCTATATTGTAATCTATTGAGTGCCCAGTTGTGGAGTCGGTTACTTTCTGGGTGTTGTCCAAATAATGGTGGGGGTGCTGTGAATGTATTCCAGTCTAATCTTAAAGGAATATTTGTTGATGATTGTTCTCGATCTCTAGCGTCGAGTTTATTTGGGAAATTTAAAGTAAAAGGCGTTGGTGAAATCTGGCTTATTGATGGTGTTGATGGTAGTGATAATGTTTCTGGTAGTGATGATGATGTTGTTGTATCCGTAGAACTATCTATTGGATCATTGATTAAATTTGGTTCACCTTGTGTGAATGATTGTGTTGTCCAATATGGTAGTCGTGATGTTTGGTTTGGGGGGTTAAAGGGATTTTCACGTATTTGTTCAGATGTTGGTGTTGAACCTAAGTAATCTGAGGGTAGGCTTGAGGTGCTACGTTGTGAGAGAAGCGTAGGGGTTTCTGGTAATATACCAATGGGGTTTTCTGGAGTACTTTGTGATGGGGATTGGGGTATATCAAAATGAACTCGGGGGGTTTGAAAATTTCTGTTTCGTCGAGGATGTATAATTTGTCTATTTATTTCAACTGTATTTTGATTTTGACTAAGATTTCGTATTCTACTTAATTCTTGTGGTAGTGTTGGGTACAAGTTATATGTTGGTTCACTTAGAGGTGCTTGTCGTTGAACTGGTTCTAGTGGTTCAGATAAGCGAGCGTGTCGTTCTTCAAAGGTATATGGGTTATCTTGAAAGGAAATTCGTGTAGATGTTTGGGGGTTTTGGGTAGTTATAGGTGGTGTTGGGTTATCTTGGGATGATGTCGGTGAAAACTGACTGTGTGATTGTTGGTTAGCAATTTTTGATGGTTTTTGATCTATTTCTTTTAGTGAAAAAATTTATGTTTATTGTAGTACTCTTCTAGAAAAAGAATTAAAAGGATTGTTGCTAAGGCGAATGTGATGATTGCTTTCTTTATACATTTGCATATTGTCAAGATGAGGGATGATAGAAATGTTATAAAAATTACAAATAGTAAAAAAATATCGGTTCTACTAAAAATGGTTCGTATCATTTAGATAAGTTTTGTGAATCGTACCTGTGGATATGGTCAATGGGTTTTGAAAGTTGGAGGTATAGTTCAAATATGGAATAGAAAATTTAAAAAATATTGCAAAAAATGATTAAGATTATTACAAAAGCTTCAAAGGTATCAAAAAGAAATATGATTAAAAGTTTAAATATCGTTAAAAAGTTTATGAAAAAGTTAAGAATTATGTTGACTGATCGAGAGAAGAGCATTTAAGAAATGGTTTCTCGATCGAATATTTTTTGTTGTTTGAGGCAATTTTCAAGTGTGGTCGAATTATTTATTGGTTTTTTGACAAGTGGGTTGAGTTTTGTGAAAAATTGTTGGGGGCGAATTTTATGGTGTTCGGGAGGTCTTCTTTTACTTTATTTTTATTTGTCAAGTGATCTGGGGTATTTTTGAGATTTTTATACTTTAGGCTAATTAAAATGGTCGTTCTTTTACTTTAGGCTAATTTAACATATTTGTTTGGGGGGTATTTGAGATCTGAGTTGGGGAAATATTGTTGATCTTTGGGTTATTAGATAAGGGAGGGTTATGATATTATGGTGATATTTATTTTAGTTGTCAAGTTGGAATGGTTTGCTTATTTTTGACCTGGAGGTCGCAAAGTTATAGTTATAGATATGCCTGGAATTTAATATCGTTCGTCTAGTTGGTTTGTGTTAGAGTTATAGACGGTGACGGATTGGATGAATCTTATTGGCTAATTTTGAACTAGAATCGCTGCGTGTCTGTCAGCATGTTATTTTGAAAAATGAAGGTTCAAAAGATTTCAGAGGTGCAAAGATTATTAATTGTAAAATTAAAGCTGTTTTTGAAATTCAACTTTCTTTAATATTTTAGATTGTGGGATGAATGTTTTATAGTTTTTGCGTGGTTGGTTTCTAAGTCGTGATGACTCTCGATGTTCTGATTTGTCGATTTGTTCTTGGGGTATAATTTTTTCTGTCATTTTTCTACTTTTTCTTTCTTTTTGAGGAATATTTTGATCTAGCTTTTTTGAACTGTTTTTTATTGTAGTTGATTTTTTATTTTGGTTTTCGGGATGGATGTCATGTTAGTCTTTTATTTCAATTTCCGTATGTGGGTTATTTTGAATAACTTTTAAACCTGTGAACGAATATAATTGAGTTAGTTCGCGTAGTGCGTATTCTTTTGGGTAATAAGGTAATAGATTGTTTCGATGTTGAACAATTTTTTTTTGGTCTGAGTCGGTGATTTATATGTGACGTCAGTGGGTTTGGCAATTATTTGGTATGGTCCTTTACGAAGGGGTTGTAATTTTTTAGAAATTCCTTTTTGAGTGTTAAAATTGGGTATTAAAACAAATGTTCCAATTTTTAAATCGGAGGCTGGTGTAAAGCGTGAATTTATTTGCTCATTAATGTTTTGCCTTTGTAACAACTTTTTGTTACTTTTTGGTAAATTTCATTGTGTTTTTTATCTCTGTTTAAAATCCATTCGGTGTGTGTACCGGAGGCTAATTTAAGAATTTGTGGGTGATGAAAATGATCTTCATCATGTGTGAGTAAAGGTAGGTTATAACAAATTGAGTCTTTATTCGGTTGACAATGACTTTGTGCGTTTTTATGAGAGTTTGCTGTAAACATAATTGGTTTGCGTGGCTTTTGATTAAAAACCATTTCATATGGTGACATTCCTAGAGTTGTCGTGATTTGTGAATTATATGCTAAGGGAAATAGTTTTACATCTGCTGACCATTCGGTGTATCTTGTATCATTTCCATTGATGATACATCTAAGATATTGTTGTAGTGAACGGTTCATACCTTCGACTAAGCCGTTTGTCCAAGGTGCATGAGATGTACGTGGTTTGTGTTTGATGTTATATAAATGACATAGTGTGATGATATCATTATTTATGAATTCTGTACCGTTGTCTGTAACTAAAATTTCTGGTAGTCCGAACTTGGCTATCCAGTGTTCATAAAGTGTTGTGTAAGCGTAATAAGCGTTATCATGTGGTACTGGGTTAAGTGCTACATAATGTGTAAATGCGTCAACAATTACCATAATGTAGGAGTTTCCTTCGGATGATGGTGAAATTGGTCCTTTTTGTATCAAATGAAATACGGTGGTTAAAGTACAAACTTTGTCCTTTAAAATCTTGTTTTTGTGCGATTTGTTTTTGATTTGGATAAGGTTTATTTAGCTGACATACTATACAATCATTGCATAGTACTTTTATCCAAATTGGTGCATTTGGGAAATAAAAGTTTTGTATGAAATTTGAATATGTTTTCTCTGATCCAGAGTGTCCTTTAATGTTTTGTGTATGTGAAATGTTAAAAGCTATGAGAATCATACTTAAAGGGAGACAGGGACCTGTTGATTCATTTAATTGGTATTCTAGAAGGTCTGTTTTCATTAATTGTTGTATTATTAAATTTTCGAAAATATCGGAGAAGTGTTTTATTTCCTAAAAATGTGTTATCTGCTTTTACGGGTTTAGTTTTATATTTGTGCCATGATTTTAGTTGTCTAATTACTGGGTCAAGATTTTGATATTGTTTCAAGGTATTAATTGTAATTTTTTCTGTTGGAGGGAGAAAAATGTTTTCAATTTCTAATTTAGATAAAGGAATTGTGTCAAGTGGGTCGTGGAGGTGTAGTGTATTTTGAATCGTTTGTTTGTGGTCCTGATAAATTTATTTTATCAGTTAGATTTTCTTTTTCAATTAACGGAAAAAGGTCTTTTTTATGCGAGTGTTGTTTTACTCTTGTTTGTTGGGTGTTATTTTTTATCCATTGTGAATATGGAATTGGTTTGAAAGTTGATGTTCCAAGTAGATCAACTTCGTAGTGGTTATTTTGGCAATCTAAATACAGTGGGAAGTGTTGTAGGTTATTTATCAGTGATTGTTCAACGTCAGTTTTTACTGCATATTTGCATTCTAGTCGGTGTGATGTTTCGTTTTCTGCAAGGTAAAATTTTATATTTTTGGGTATTTCAACTGTAGTTTTACGTGTAAGTAATTCAGGTGGTGTATTGCGACTTAATGTGTCTGGTAATGCAAGATTTTTTCCTGCTGTCCAAACTATATGTAAGTTTGGAAATTTCATTAGAATTAATTGAAATCTATAAACTCGGTGATTTGGGTTGGACTTTTGTGTAAAGAGAAAGATGATTGGTTTGTGATCTGTGAATAGAACTGCTGGATGTTTTGATCCAAGTATCAGAAATTCGTATTCTGTAAGTGTATAAATTATAGCTGTACATTCTCTCATTAGAGTTGAGAGTCGTAGCTCTGCTTGAGTGAACAATCGAGAATTTGCTGATATAAGGTTCATTTTGTTTGTACCATTGTGTGATTGCAATAATGCTGCGCCGATGCCAAAATTCGAAGCATCGCACATTGCATAGAATGGTTGATTTGGATCTGGAATTGTATTCGAAATTTGTTCAGTTAAGAGTTTTTTTTAATTTCTTCAAATCGTGTTTGATGTTCTGTATTCCATTCAAAATTATTTTGTTGTCTAAGTATATTATAGAATGGTCTTAAGTATAATTGCATTTTATAAACGTATTTGCTTAAAAAATTTAACATTCCAAGGAATTCTTGGATTTTCTTTTTGTTTGTTGGTGGTTGAAGCTTCTCAATAGCATCAATGCGTGATTTTAATGGGGTGATTGTCTTTCTTTCTATATTGTGTCCTAAAAATTTAACTCGTGTTAAAAAAGAAGTGTGATTTATCGGGGGCGGCCTTCAGATTTTCGTTCTGAAGTATTTTGTGATAGTGTTCTAAAACTTTAAACATTTACACATTCTAAAACTTTTGTCTGTGATTGCATAAAAACATCGTCTAAATAGGTGATTGCGTTTTTCTTGAGTATAAGTGGTCTAAAAATTTTGCTCATAAAAGCTGAAAATGCTGCTGGTCCTATGGATATTCCATAGAATAGGCAGTTAAATTCGTATTGTTGGTTTCCAATAACAAATTGTGTTAAGCGTCGCGATTGTTCATCTAGTGACATTTGATTGTATGCACTATTCATATCTGCGGTTGTAAAGTATTTTCCGGTTATTTTTGTTAAAATAACTTGTATTGGTTCAATAGGCCAATTGCCGATTCGTCTATTAGTGAATTAAGATATCTAGCGTCTAGAACTATTTTTAATGATTCTCCTTTTGCTAGTATGATAACAGGGTTGATAAATGTGTTACCTTTTGGTTGTTCTTCTTTATTTACTGGTGATATAATGTTGTATTGTTCTAAAATGTCGAGTAATCTGTTCACTTTATCGTGTAAGTGAATTGGTACTTTACTTGCTCTTTGTTTTTTGAAAACTGCGCCTGGTTTTAATGGGAGATGTAGTGATGAGCTGATTTTGCCAACATCAAATTTGGATGTTGCATAGACTGATGAATATTTTATTAGCTGTTTGGCTAATTTATCAAATTCGTCTTGTGTTATTTGTGAATGTTGGAAGTTAAACATTGTTAAAAATTTCTGTTGATTCTCTGTGTAGTTACTTATGTTGAATGTAGGTTTGAAATATGGGGTTTTTGTGAAATAATCTGTATTTCTCTTTTCATTACTTATTATATTATTTATGGATAATTCTTCATTAAGAATTGTGGATTGACAAATATCTAATAATTGGAGTATATTATTTACGCGGTATGCTTTTTCATGCATTGGTGATATTGTAGCGTTGGTTTCGCAATATCCTAAACGTCCTAAGGGTAATGTTACTTGATACGGTGTATTGTTGTATACATGTAACGAAATAATATCTGAATTCGTATTTTTCAAATATTTTATGGATGAAATTGTGATTTTGAAAAACTTATGGATAGGTTTGAATTCAAAGTCTGACATATAGAAATGTTGTTTATTTTGATTTTTATCATATTGGTGAACTTGTTTTATTGAAAAATTATATATGTTTCCTGCTAGTGGTTTCAGGTGTTTTCGTTGTTGGTTATAAATTGGATAAAATTTTGAAAAGAATGGTGGTTGTTTATTTAATCTTTGAAAAAATGTTAGGGCTGTGTCTTTTGTTTTTGTGTACTTATCTTTGATTAGTATTTTACTATTCAAGATGTTGATTGTTGGTATATATTTAGAGATAAATGGTATTCCAATGATATTGTGCTTAATATCAGTGATATGAAATATTTGTTTAAATGGTTTATTTAAAATTTTATTTTGTTCCATTGTTCTTGTGGGGAGAAAAAATAATTGAACTTTTCCATAGTTTACCAATGTTGATCCTTGTGCTGTTGCTAGTTTACTGGAGGTTGCAAGAGGTGTTAATTTTGGGTGTAATGTTTTGATTTCATTCCATGTGGGAATGTTTATTATGTTTGATTCTGCTCCTGAATCAATTAAAAAATCAATTTCAAGATCTGGTGGTTGAAATTCTTTGTTTCTTGGACTTTCTAAAAGAAATGGTATTGTCCAAATTTTTTCTTTGGGTTGTTCTTTTTGTATATTTTGATAGATGTGATTTGTATTCAAGCATTTTGTTTTGTCATTTTCATTGGATTTATTTACAGTGTTGATTTCGTTAGTTTCTTGTGCCGTTTGTGTGGTATGGATGGGTTCAATATAATAATTGTGAAGGAGTTCTAATTGATTTTCATATATGTGTGATGAAAAAGGTTGTTCATATATAATAGGTTCGTAGTCGTTTTCGACTGCTATCATATTTATGGAGATAGTGTTTTCTGTATCACTTTCTGTGTCCGATGATCCACAGTTTATTTGATTTAGTTGTAGTTCGTTATTTCCTGTGTCATCAATACCTGGGGGGTCTGATGTTGTTTCTTCATTTGATTGTACTTGATTAATATGTCTTTGATGTTTGGGTGTACTACTTCTGTGGCGATTTTTAGAATTATTATAATGGTTATTATTTCTGTGTGGTGATTGGGAATAATTTCTATAACGATTATTATAACTTGAATGTCGATTTTGTGAATTGTTTCGTGATCTGTTTTGATAATTATCGTTTGATCTGTGATAGTTTGATCTGTTATATGAGTTATTCCTTGATCGATTGTTCGGGTTATTCTGATTTCGGTTGTTTGAATAACTTCTATTTCGATTATTTGAGTAGTTTCTATTTCTATTATATGATGAGTTTCGTGATTGATTGTTTGGATAGTATTTATTCCTTATGTTTGATTGGGAATTAGATCTAGAAACAAATTGTGTTGTATTTCAATTTGATCTGGAGTAGTTATTTCGACTATTTGGTCGATTATAGTGATTTGTGAAGAATTCTGTGTATTTCTTCGTTCTGGTGATCTTCCTCTATAACTTGAGTTATATGGTGATTGATTTCTCGTGTAATTGGTATTGTTCGGAAGTGGTTTTCCTGAACTGTTGTTGCTGTATACATTTTTGTTTGGTAGATTTTGATCTTTCTTCATGTATTGATAGAATGATTTATTTGGTTCTTTATATTTTTGAGGTTTGTTTTGGTTATCCTGTTGTTTTTGTCTACATTCAGAATTACTATGTCCGTATCGTCGGCAATAATTACACCATTTTTTGAAAGATGGTTTGCCTTTAAAGTTTGGGGGTTTTTCATAAATATTTAGTATTTCAGTGATTTTTTCAACGAGGTCTGTATCTGATTCCTGTATGTTGTTGATATTTGTGGTATTTGTTTCAATTCGATTAACATATTGTAACTTCAGATTTTCTGTTTCTTCAAGTTTCATTGTGATTTCCGCTTGCTCTAGTTTGTCTACTAGTTTTCGAAAATCTAGATCGGGCTCTCGAATTGAGGAGGGATGGGATGCTCTCTTTTCTATTGCTATTTTCCTTAATTGAGGTGTTAAGGTCATCATTAAGATTTCTGTCATTTTTGTGTTTTTATAGTCATGTGTATTTAATGAATATGCTTTTCGAACTAGTGTTTCGATACGTACTGCTAATTGTTTGATGGTTTCATTTGGTAATCTGCGAATTTCATTACATAAAACTCTTTGTTGTTGTTTATTTCTCTCGGAGTCAAACATTTTTGAAAATTCTTGTGTAAATCTTTTCCAATTTGATTTTATTTCTGTAGGCAATACTGAAAACCATTTTTGGGCTGCGCCGTCTAAGGTTGTTTGTATCAACGCTGTGCGTCGATGTATCCAATTTTGATGTAGTGGTGTATTAATTGGTTCAGGTCCTATATTTAAAATTAAATTTGCTGTTACTGCATTTAAATAATCTTCTACAGAATATTCAGGGTATGTTCCTGTGAATACCATTAATGGTTTGTTTGATGTTATTGATGATCCACCCATAAGGTATGGATTCATTGTCATTTGTAATGATTCTGCGGCATTTGGCATTTGTGAAAAGTTTGAAAGTTGATTTTTTGTTATTTCGTGTTGTTGAAGGTAATATGGAAGTGGTATTTCATTTTGCATTTGTGTTGGTTGATACGAGTATGTAATCATTGGGTTTTGTGGCTGAATTGGTTGAAAAGATTGTGTATTAATTGGGTTTTGCATTTGTATTGGTTGTTGATTTTGTGTATCTGTTGGATGTGGAGAAAAAATTCTATGATATGTATGTGGTTTTTGCACTCCTTGTCCACGATATTCTTGAGTATATGGTGCAAATATATCTGGTTGTAAATAATCATCATCAGAGGATAAATAATCCGTTTGATAAGGCGCTTGCTTTTTATTTTTATTTTGTTGAAAAAATGGGTAATTTTCACTACGATCCTGTGGAGGGTGTGAATTAGTTTGAAAATTTACTGAGTTGGTTGTTGCCATTGGGTTATCCCAATATCGAGATCTTATCTGATTATTATTACTTTTTCGTGGGGGATAGTTTGTTTTTGATGAATGTGCGTAATTATAATTGTGTTCCGCAAAGGTGTTTCTTGTGAACGTTCTGCGTGTTTTTGACGGTACTGTCATGGGTCTATATGTTTGATAATCCATTTGTGAATATTTTGGAGCAACCGAAGGTTTCACGGTTGATTGTAAGGTTACCTGTGCTAGTGAAGTGTTTGTATTTCTTGGTGTTGTTAAATTTGGACGTATCGGTGAAATACTTTGTTGTGTAGTTGTTGTTGTTTGGACGATTTCTTCATTTATGAAGTGTGATGGTGTTTGAATATCTTGTTGAGTAAGGTTCCTAGTTCCATTAAGGTTTTCATTGTGTATGACGGTCGAATTTAAACTGTTATTTCGCGTATCAGGTAAAAATGTATTGTAGTTTAATGGTGTTGCATCAATGGTTAATGGTATTACTCTTACATAATCTCTTATATAAGATATTGTACTTATTGCTTGACTTGAGATTGATTGTGGGATATTTATGAATGCATAATGAGACCATTCGGGGTCCCAAACGTAGTCTGACTGTTCTGTGATGGCGGTATCATCGTTTGAATTTTGAGGTCTGAAACTTTTTCTTGCTTGTGAAATTAAATCAATATTATGTGTGAAATAATCTATTATAAACCATGCCAAAAATTTTTGTAAATCATGTTTTGTATGTTGTGAAACTTCATCTTTAGTGAAATTTTCTTTAATTATATGTAGGAAAGTTGAAAATAGTGTGATTTCATGTCGTACCCTTATATGTTTAGATGTCTCTGTCGGTGAGATATTTGGGATTGGGGTTTCGTTTTCTAATATTGAAATATAACTATATATTATTGCAAAAACTTCATTAGTAAATATGGAGTTTGCTCTTTGTGAGTTATGATATTGTATGCTTTTTATATATTCTAAGAATACTTTTGAAAATTCTAAGTCAAGATCGTATGTTTGAATTACATATTTGCGGTGATTCGGGTTTGGTGTGCTGAATTCTATGGTGTAGATTCCGTATTGTTGTGTTAAATAACATATATCTTTCAGATAGTGATCAATAATTTGTCTTTTTATTTTTACATCTGGGAACTCTGCTTTACATGGGCTGATTCCGGGTTCAAACAAATTTAGGAGGAAATTCTTGCAAAGATCGTGTTGTCCTCTATTATCGGGTGCATCTACGAGGAAGGGGTAGATATCGTCGTCATCTGGACTATCTTCACTTGGAGTGTGTGTTTGGCTCTTTTTTTCGTTTAATGACTGTTAATAGGTAATTATCGATGTGTCTAATTGGTTGATTCCAATTATACAAGTGTACTGGTTTGTGTTTATATTGCTTTTTTATTCTTCTTTTTCCTCTTTTTGATGAATTTGAAGTTGTTTCTGAGTCGGAAAAATATAATTGATCGTGAATGGGGCAATTTTTATCAATAGATTCTTTTAATTAATAAAGTTCGTCTAAATTGCTGGCTTCTGATTCTGAAAATGCGTTTCTATTTTTTGAAAATCTTTTTCGTGTAATTTGTCTTTGTTTGGTTATTATTTTCCTTTTTAGTGTTTGTCGTTTTGTTCTAATATATCCAACTGTTTGTGTATGAGGTGTGATTACAAGGTCGTATTTTTTGTTGTCTATTTCACAGTTGTGTAAAACGATTGTTTGTTTGTTTCCTAGGTTTTTAAATGACATAAGGTTTAGGATGACGGATGCAAAAAGTTGTTAGGTGATTTCTATTTCTTAGACTGTTAGTCCTTACGATTTTTTGGTTAGCTTAACCTGGGTCTTTTTATTCAGGGTTGGAGAGAAAAGTATATCGATTCCGAAGAATGATTTTTTACTTTCTCGTGGCTAGTATAAGCTAAGGTGTTAACTTACTTAATCTTACTTAGGGGTAGTGATTGTGTTCAAGGGTTGGAGAATAGTAAATCGATCCACAAGGTTCAGGTATAATTAGAACGCGAGTAGTTCGTTAGATAGTATTTTAAACTTACTAAGTCTAAGGTTTATCCTGGGTCTGGTAAGAGGAGGGTTCAAGTGAAGGATGAATAACCGAAGTTCTTCACTGTTTATCCTAATTTGAATGATTAGTTTTGTTCAAAAATTTCTATTAGTCTTGGGTTTTTTGAAAGGGTTGGATAGTGAATCGACGTTTGAGGTCGTTAGACACTAGCTAATTGGGTGGGGGAGAACAAAATTGTTCTTTTTGATCCAAGGATAGGCCTTGATGATCAAGTTTTAAATTTAATGAAATAGGAAAATTAACGTAGATCCAAGGTTAAGCCTTGATGATCTGATTTTAAAATTAAGTGAATTTAAGTTTAAAATGGTTTAAATTGTTTAAAAATTTTAGTTTTTGATGTTTAGTGAGCTTATGATTGCTGTTATGTTTAGGTGATGAAGCTGGAACTACAGATGATTTTATGATTACTAACAATTTATTGTCATGCTACTAATTTTTGTTTTGATTTTCAATAAATATTTTCCAAACATGTTTTATATAATACTGCAGAATTTAGGAAAACGATCTGAGATCTTTTTATCAATCTTTATTGTATATTAATAATTTTGTTTAGCGCCTGAAATGATCATGAAGATTGACTTCAAGATTTTATGTTTGTAAATGAAAATCTAAATTCATTGCTAATAACATTCTAAATATAAAAGTTTGTGTTGGCTTTTGCCGTACTATCATATAACTATTTGGTAAGTTTCTACTTTGTCGTATGTCGTCTCTGGTTCGAGGTCTTCTTCCAATTCCGGGTAGTTCTATTATCGTTCGGAATATTGGCTCTGATCTATTGAGTCGTAGAGAAATTTCGATTAAATTATCGTCGTATAACATTTTGAAAATGTTTTGTCTAAATTTTAATCTATTTTTGGTTAATTCTAAGCTATTAAGGTCTTGTTCGAGACTTATGGTCGCACCAGATGAGTTATGACCGATGTGGTTAACTCATAGAGTAATTTCGGATAGGGTACACCGTCTGCTCGTCACGCTATCTTATTTTCGGCCGGATAGATTCGTGCAACTTCTTAGTCTAATACCGATCCTAATCTTACTCTTATACTATCTAGTCTCAGGTTGTTTAACTAGTCTCTGCTAGGCTCAATAGATCTAGGGTATACTGGTTTATTGCGGCTGCTGAAGTTCTCTTGGAGAGGCAACTAATGTCTAAGTTAAATTCAAATCTCTCTGGTGCTGAAATTACAAGTAATTTCAGCACTTACAAATAAGTGGGTTGTTAGTTAGATGGATGATGATTGGTTAATATTAAATACTTTACAGTGGTAAATTATCTAATTTATCCAATCATAAAATGTAGTTTAGATCAGGTTCCATTACGTAAAATCTTAGTTCCGGTTTTGAAGTAATTCCAAATGAAAAAGCCGAAAATATTTAGGCCAAAGATACTAGAAATCGATCACAATTTTTCGCGTCATATGCGCTTTTCTAATTGGAGAGCTCAATTTGCCTTATTTTCTAGCAAATTAACTTGAATTGAACTCAAAAATATTTCAAAATGATCAGCTTTTTTTAGTTTTTAGATCATTTTAGAACAACTTTTCTGAAAAATCCGCACGATCTATACCAAATAAAAACCATTTCGTTCTTTTACACTGATAAGTAGCTGAAAATTCGATAAGAATATGTGCACTGCACTTAAGTACTCAAAAGACAAGCAAAGAAATTATTTGAAATCGCCTACAAAACGGAAAAACTTCGATTGCAATTTTTTGAACAATTAAAAAAATCCAAAAAGATTCTTTGATTCTTTAAAAGTGTTTTTAATTGGTCAAATAATTTGCATACACTTATTACACATGCCTTTATTACGCTCGCGAATTGTAAGTATTATCTATTCGGAACTTACTTTTTTGTTTCCAGCAACTCAGCTAAAAGAACCACTTAATCAATTTCCCAAAACTGTAGTTTTGTCAACTCATGACAAGGTCACCTAATGACAACTGAAGGTCACCTCATGACAAAGACATAATTTGAGAAGGCCAAAAAATAGACATACACGCCAATTCCTCAGAAATGTGGAGCTCGCCAATAAAACGGTACTCTACGTTTGCAAAACTCGAATCAGTATCTTGACTAGGGCTTGTTTTTCTGTTTGCTTCAAATTGGTTAAATACTCAATTAATACAGCTTATTTTTTTTTTAGAAAATTAAATCAGATTTTGATCGCAGAGGCACAGCAGAGCTTTTCTTACGCATGCCATTAATACGCTCGTGAATTGTTAGTATTATCTATTCGAACTTACTTTTCTCTTTCCAGCAAATTAGCTAAACGAATCACTTATTCAATTTCTCAAATCTGCTTTTTTGTCAACTAACGGAAATATTTTGAGCATGTCGCATTTTGAATACACGTTATATTCGGAATTTGCTTTTTATGTTTTCAAAATTACCCTCTACGATTCGATATAATATCAATTTTTTTATTCGGTTTAGAAGTTTTTGCTTCGCACTAAAATGGCTGTGGCCTCATATTGCGTTGTTTGATCAGCAAAATAAGTTCCTTTTGCGATGAGCAAAACAAATTTTAAACCAAGTTCCTTGAACAAAATTTTTATGAAAAGAATTATCGGCTGTTTTGCTTCGTAAGTTTTCTTCAAGACAAATCGAGACATGTATACGCAAAATTTGGTAGATCTAGCTTAAGTCTATTGGTGGTGAAAGAGCAGGTTGGAGAAAATGATTTCATGATTCAGTTAGAAAAAAATGCAGGACAACATTTTTTTCTGCAGAGAAATGTCGATTTTATGTCTGCTTCGCTTGTCGGGTGTTTGCTCAAGAATTGTCGGATTAGCTACCGCTTCGTAAGATTTAATTGAATTTGAAAGGAAATTTATTGAGACCAATTAGCTTCTCTCAGTTCAAACTGGACTGAATATTTCAGCATTTTGCATAGTACGCGTTGGCATCATAGATAACTGCAAATAAAGTGTGCGTACTCAAGTTCAGTGTATTGAAAACTGCCTTTACTTTCAAACAGAGGCTCCGCACCACTTGCGATGGAAAAAAATTTAAAACATTTTTTAAAATTAAGCAAGCAAAAATATCAGTTTGACTCTAACAGACAATTTAAACCCGCCCGCTATGCAGAAGACACGTGATGAAACTATTTGTAAACAGCACACTGCTGAAAAAAAAACTACTTCACACATTTTTTCAGATAAGACAAAGATAAACAACTACCGAACATTTTTTTCCATTTCGCAATAACCAAACCAAGTAAGACTTAAAAACAACACACTTCACCTGAAAATACTCAAAACGTTTCTAAAAACATCAAAATAATCAAATTTAAAAAAAAAAAATAAAAATCAATTTCAAATGTTTTTGTTCAAACAAAAACTGCTCTTAAAAATTAATCAAACAAAAAGGTAGAAGAAAAACAAGCATTTATATAAGAATCTGAACTACTTTCATTGACTCTTAATATCTAAGTAATCAAGTTTTTTGAGCCAATTCAATATTTTAACCTAAAATGAATTGAACTTGAACTACAGAAAAATTGCAACTCAACAGAAAATAATCAAATTTGACCTGAAATTTTTTCTTAAAAATACAATATAAAAAAACGGCAGGACCCAATTAAGTGTCTTCACTTCGTTCATTGACACTTAACTTAAAAATTTAAACACTAGTTATCTTTTGCTGTGCTTCGAAATATTACCCCATTCTCAACAAGCATGGATGATAGTGAACTTGAAACTAGTTACCTTTCAATGTCGCTCACGAAACTATAATTAATATTGTTATCAAAAAGAAATGACACCAACAATAGATTTGTTCGAACAATCAATTAAAAAAACAAGTTTTAGAAACAATTTGCATTGTCTTCAATTTTATTTCACTCCGTCGGCAACTGTTGATCTGGCCTTGAAGCGGAGGCGGCGAAGCTGTCCCAGCATTTTGGGATAGATACAATTTGAAGAAAATCTGAAATAATTTTTCCTATGCTGTTCCATTCTGATTTCCTCCACTTGAGTCACTGAGGAAAGCTGCTGGGTTGAAACCTCTTTTTGGACACTTGTTCGCATAATGTCCTTTGTCACCACACTGAAAAGAAAAAAAACTTCAATTGTGTTTTCATATCTCTGGGAATCCTCGGACTTAGAAAAACAGTTTAGTGTTACGGACGGTTGCACCGGTTTTTAAGCGGACAATTTTTTGGCATAAAAAGTGAAAACTGAGTCTTTTAGCAGGCCAACGTAAACAACTGACGCATAATTGATTGACGCACGTAAAGAGACTCTTGACCTTGGGTCAAGCTTCTCTAATTGAGACCTTGATCTCAAACTTTGTCAACAAAACTCTATCAACTTCAAAAAACAGAATAGCCGAAACTAGCGGCAAGCATAGATTAAGGCGCGGTGCAGTATATCTCTCGTGCCTTGTGTACGCGCAGCGGAGCAATCGGTTGCTACATACCAATACCGCGTATGAACTGAGCGTTTTGTCTTGTAGATTCTATTGAGTCTGCTTTAAAGATCAGTCTGCTGAAAAATCTAGCACCGGTTACCGTGCTTTCAGCTAATTATCAAAACATTTTTTAATGTTAAACACAGAATAGAATAATCACCCCATCGCATTTGAGATAAAAAACCTCTTTCATCTGTATAGAAAGAAAGAGCAGTACCTTAAAACAGGTCACAGACTCAATGGGCCTCGGCACATATGGCAATTTATGGAATATAGGATTCATGGCCGCCTGTTGCATGGATATCGGGATGTGTTCCCCGTCTGCCGTCTGGATACTTCCCCCTATCAGTCGTGGACACACTGTTATCTTGTGTCCTGGTTCGAAGCAGTGATGACACACCACTGGACGAGGCTGACCCACACCCGGCTGTCCATATACAGGATTTCCTGTACCTAAAAGAGACAAAATATTGTAGAACTTGCTTTCATTAAACATAGTCAACAGACAGCTGGAAAAGGGTCAATGAACGCAAGTAAACAGAAAACATACTGACTTTTTTTTAAAATCTCAACTATCAAATTTCGAAGAAAAAATTTGATGGCTTTAAGACTCTTCGAATTTCAAGAACAATTGATGATTAACACTTTTTTGATACAATTAACCCAATATGAGAGAACTGGATCAATTGGTAAATTTTTCATTCCGCTAAGAAAACTGAAAAAAATTCCACCATCGAAACTAGAAATCGATCACGTTTTTCGTGCCTCTACACTTTTGTTGTTCGATAATAGAGTCTGCCTTCCTTTAAACAATGAAAATGAAGTGAACTTGAAAACCGCGAAAAAGTTTATTTGAGCCTGAACAAGTTTCAAGAAATCTGAAAAAAAAACATCAAAAAAATAAGCAGGACCTATATAAGAGTCTGAACTACGTTCAACGATTCTCAAACAAAAGAAACAAATTGAACTGAAATAGAAATATTAAGTCACACCGCGAAAAATGTAACTTCAGCGTGAACAATTTTTTAGACTTTTTTTCCGAAAAAAAAAACAAAAAACCAGTAAGACCTAAATAGGTGAAAAAATGAGAAAAATAAATGCAGAGATATAGAAGTCGCAATTTTGCTGGGCGAAAGAAAGTATTTGTTTAAAAAAGATAAATAGCTGTCGAGTTTCTGGGAACGGTTTAAATCAGTAGCGGATTTAGGGGTGTCAACCCCCTCACCACCCTAAAGGGTCCCCTTTGCTACCGTTTTACATTACTTTTTGGCCACTGTACCATGAAATTTTCCTAAGGTGCCACGTACTAATTTTCAAATAGGAGCGCGCGCCGAAAAAAAAAACACATTTTTAAGTAAGAAAATAAAAATATCCAAAAATGGCTGCTGTTTTTTTTTTTCAAAAATCACTTGCAACGCGAAGAACTTTCAAAACCCTCGCCGCTCGAGAAAATCCTAGATACACCCCTGGTTTGAATAAAACACTGCGCACATTCCTCCAACAGTTGAGTGAGGCGCAGCAGTAATTTAACTTGAAGAGTTTCTACCCCAGACCAAACTTGGCCACTGAACTTACAAACAAGTCAGAAGATTTGGACGGAGAGCTTCATCAATTTGGTTTAAGCATGTATCAAAAACTATAGGTTTACTACTTTTGTTTGCCCTTCGTTTCACATCACTATAACGAACGTTTAAAAATCCAATATGCATATTCGTGAATCCCTCCCGCTACAAGGACCCAATGTCGGGAAACTATCTCAGCCAATCAGTATTCTGTATTCAACAATTTGAAGAAAAAAATACACAGGCGTGAACACGATGGATTTTCAAAAAAAATGTCAAAAGGTCGTTGATTGGTTGATAATTTTCCAGCAATCGGTTGTTTGGTAATGGAAACAGCTCCCACACTCAACATTTACCTCCTCCAGTTTCGATTGCATTTCCATGGTTGTTATTATGATTTTGCATGTGCTGGTTGTTGCCTGGTCTCTGTGGGCAGAAGGTGGCCTTGTGACCCACTTCGCGACAGTTGTGACAGATGACCACTCCTCCGCCTGGTTTCTGCATCGTGTCATTGGTCACTGGCAGGTCAAACTTAGGACTGAAATAAGACGACAGACATGCAACCAATATTATCTGATAAAAAAAAAACAACTTCCAAATATCTTTTCAAAGCTATATTGAAATTATTGAAGATACAGCAAAATTAATGTTAATTATCTGAAATATCAAGAATCTCGACTGGGGACCAGCAAAAGTCCGACAGATCATAAAACCAAAATGTTCAAAATAGAATACAAACATCGCAAAACAGCTTTACTAATGCACTCTAGCCTAAAATAATAATCTTCTCTCAGGAGCTAAAGTGTTTTTTTTTTAGTTTTTTTTATTCTAACGTCCAATTCGACATTCAGTCAACAGCTGATAGTAAGCACAAGAACTCACTGAGCAAATTTACATTCTGGTCCTTCTGGACAAAATCCGATGACCCAATTCTGGCAGATGACTTTACGGAGATGCCGGTTTTTACACCCAGCGCCATGTTTACAGAAGCCCCGGTCGTACCACAAACAAATTCTCGTCCTGTCCTCCGGGTTTAAATGCAGAAATTGACACTCGCTATTCCCACAAACTCCTGAAAATAACTGTTTGTCTTAAGAACCTATACGGACAACTTAAACTCGCTCTCAACAATAGCAGCCACGTGATACAGGTAGAATTTCCGTTATGAAAAAAGACATCTCACAATGCAGGCCTGGTTAATTTAATAATCATTTTCAACGCGCAGAAAATAATTGGAAGCGCAGAAATTTTACAAAACAAATTTTTCACACCTCAGATTTACACAAAGGTAAAGCTGCACTTCGCAAACTCAAGTGACAGAACGCAAAGAAATTTTTAAAATGAAAGGAGGATGAAGATGCATTTAAGACTACGCTATATATCTACTTTTGTTTCAAAGACAAAACTGTTTTTTGGTTACTTTCAGATAAACTTTAGTTGTTTTTTATGCTGCCACTTCGTTCATTTCATTGACTTTTAACATTTATTAATAAATTCAAAAAATTCGAATTTATCCCATCATTTTCGGTTAACTAGTCTGATCTCAGTTAATCAATTCACCCAAAATAATTCAGTTGGACTTCAGAAATCAAAATTTTGTTAACTTCAAAAAACAACCGTAACAACCGAAACAAAAAATCTAATTAGCCTTAAAAATCGTTTTTGACTGATTAAACCGCTCAATGACATCGATATTGCCAACAATTTAGTATAACTATAGAAGTGTTAAAAATTACTGAAAAAATGGGGGATTGCAAATAAATCCGATTGTCAAATGATTCACTGTTTTTGTCAGACTATTTTTTACCAAAAAAAAATCTAGGTTCCGAATTAATAATGCGGTCTAAAGTGTCATGAAATATATACTACCGTATCTCTGATAAAAATAGCACTCTGGCATCTTGCTCATGTCATAAGCATGAAGAAACTCGCATTCATCGCCTTTCTTGCAGAGACCTCTGATCCAATGCTTACACACGACTGACTGTTCTCCTTGCACATGGCGAAACGGACAGAGAAAACCTCGCTTGCAAAGCCCTCGTTTGAAGAAATTGCACACAAAAGCGATCGATTCTAAAGCGCAAACAAACATAAATTGAAGTTCTCCATAATCAAAATTTACAGTTAATTGTTTCTTTAACAAAATTACATTTATTTCAAATTGATTACTGCTTGTAAAAAAAAAACAAGTTTTCCTCATTTACAGCACTTTCGGCTCTTTTCCAAATTTCCACTCCGTGGTGAAAATACTATCTTCGTAAAAAAGATATTAATTAATCGTACGGCGATTTGCATGTGAAATCAGTATTTCAATTATTCAGAATAATATCATTTGGGAGAGAACTGAAGCAAAAGCAAAAGAAGAATGAAAAAACTATCTCAATCAGTAGCGGATTTAGACCCACCCCCCTCAGGGATTCGACCCCCTGCCGACCCAAAGGGTCCCCCCTTTGTTCTATTTTGAGATATCCATTTTTGGCTGACTGACCTTAAAATTTTTCTAAAGGCGCCAATCTATACTAATTTTGAGGGGGGAGCGCTCGCCAAAAAAACGCTATTTTTTAACTGTTTTTCAAAATTTTGCCTGCGGGGCACATATTTTTGCCAACAGCGTCTTTATAGGGATCTGTGAGTGCTCAGAATATCAATTTGGTCGACCTACAAAAAAAATCCGCCCCCCCCCCCCCCTTGGGGAAATTCCTAGATCCGCGTCTGATCTCAATATAAGTCTAACTGCAGTGTCGCAGCATTCTGGCTGCATGACATATAAGGAGCGAATTAAACGACAGAAATTTAGATATTATGACCAAAGAGAGTCATTTACTGCTTAATTAAAATTTTTCATCATCAGTTTCGACGTTTTCGTCTCAAGTAAAAACTGTCTAGGAACTAACTGTCAAGTGGCATACTTTTCTTATTTGAGGAAACTTGTTTTAGGAAAAAATGCTTTTTTTAAAGTAAAACGTTCTTAATTCTATGTTTCTTTACGTCTTATTTTAGAAGAAACTGTCGAGCAGCATACTCACTGTCCATTCCGGGGAATGGAAGAGGTTTTGCTCCAATTTGATGTTCAAGGGCATACTCTATATCAAATTTGATGTGATCCACCGGGCACAGCAATTCTTCCATACTTTTCTGTACAACTTCAATTTAAGGAGACGAAGTTCAAAATACTGATACATAGATTTTTTTGTAAAAATCAGGTCAGACATTATCATGGTAACCGAAGTTACTACGCTAGTCCTTCATCATTTCACCCAGTTAAAATACCATTGGAACAAAAAAAAGCATAAAAGTATAACTTTCAGGAAATGAAAGAGTCAGATGGTTGGGAATCAAGCCAACCAGATTAAGCAAACTAACACCTGCACAGATTAAACCGGAGCTGTAAGAAACTCGAAAACATTGATCTGCTATGCGGCTACAGGTCTATCAGATACTTATACTAGATAGCGTTTACGTTCTCTTGCCTCTAACCATATATAGTACCGAGTAAGCACGCAGCGTTCGCAGCCTGTACTCTGCGCTTAAGAAAACTGCAGACACTTGGCTCCTCGGTACGCATGCTCAGGTTCTTACATGAGTTATTTCTATATCTGTGCCGGGCCGTCGGCACCCTCGAGTCCAAAGGCTATTGGTTAAAAATGATATCAATCATTAAATGAACCTCTATGATTATCAATTTTGCGACCTTCCGCCTCCAGGTTTACAAACTTAGGCTGTGCTCACTCTACTAATGGCTAGGGAGTCAACTACTAACACATCGCATATGAACTGCCTGCCAACTGCCTATAGAATAAGCATCAAACCACCTGGCTTCTTATCTGTTATGTGGAGGTATCGTGGCTCGAAAACAAGCGGAATATGAGTGGAGGTGAAATTTTGCGCTTCAAAAGAGCGTTCAAAATTGATTGCCTAAAGATTCTTCTGCACTTTTTAATCACAATAAGCCCGGCCATCTATCATCGGAACATTTTGCCACAAATGCATCTATAATTTTCACTTATTTCAAAAACTCATAAAAAATCGCATACATTGGAAATAAGATCTGCATTCTTTAAAGATACTCTGACAGCACCCTATTACAGGATTCGTAATTTCAAATGTTTTAAGGTTTTTTAAACAAAGTTTTTTTAAACAAATTTTTTCAAAATCATAAAAACTTTTGACATATTTTTACCTAAGTTTTCTAAAAAAAAAAAATTAAAAAATGAACTAAGAAACGTCTTATCTCGAAAACCTAATGCAATTGAGCAATCGCATTCAGACACAAACTTTGCAATTCCTGAGAGTAATCTTACAGTATCCAACTACAGCGTTGGAATTTCAAACTGTGAAAAACTTTAAGCTTAAGTTTTCTCAATTTTTTTTGAAAGACCATAGAAGACGTCATATCTCGAAAACTACCAAGACTTCAGCAGTCACAATCAGACGCAAGATTCACAACCCCTGTAAGTACTCTGACATCCCCCAACTACAGAGTTAGGAATTTCAATCTTCAAATAAATAAAAATAATATTTCTGAAACATTTTTGAAAGAAATCACAAAAAGCGTCATATCTGGAAAACTACAAAGATTTGAGCAGTAATGTTTTTGGGGGCAAGATTCGCAACCTCTGGGGGTTCTCTCACTGCCCCCAGCTAGATGGTTGGGAAATTTAAATGTCGAAAAATAAAAAATAAACATAATTTCTGAAATTTATTGAAAAAATCGCAAAAAACGTCAGATCTCGAAAACTCATGGGAATACCCTGACAGAGCCTCACTATAGACATGGGAACTTCAAATTTAGTGAAGTCTTATATATCTAAGTTCCTCGAACAATTTTAGAAAAACATAACAAATGTAACATCTTGGAAACTAAGAGCATTTCAGCATTCGCATTTGACTTAGAAATTTAAATGTCGAAAAATAAAAAATAAACATAATTTCTGAAATTTATTGAAAAAATCGCAAAAAACGTCAGATCTCGAAAACTCATGGGAATACCCTGACAGAGCCTCACTATAGACATGGGAACTTCAAATTTAGTGAAGTCTCTTATATCTAAGTTCCTCGAACAATTTTAGAAAAACATAACAAATGTAACATCTTAGAAACTAAGAGCATTTCAGCATTCGCATTTGACTTAGAATACCCTCACAGTACCCAACTACAAGAAGAAGAAGAAGAAAGAACACTTGAATTACTATACAATAAAAAGCCGAGGCATCAGTGTAGCAAAGTGTAAATAATAAAATTGGTTAAATTCATTGGTTACATCAAACAAAAACAAAACATCAGAAAACAAGCAATAAACAAAACAAAAAAAAAACAAAATCGGTTACAGTTCGGAAATTGGTTGATTAAAGTATATGAAGTTTCGGATACTATAGAAAATTAAAGATTTAAGAATTAGGAACAAGCTGGTAATAAAACTTTACAAACAATTTTACAGATAGTCCAATTATACAACGTATATGCAGAGTATATACAGTTTCTCTTTCAAGCAATGTGTGAAAAATTAAACTGAATTAAAAAATATAGAACTAGCAAAAACGGTAATCACGCCACGTATTTGTATTAGTACATATAGGATTGTTTCTCAATTCACTCACGTAAAATTCTTTCAATGTTTTCTTGAATTCTGTTTTCGATTTTTCTAAATTGCGCAAAATTATGGGCAGTGAATTCCATTTTTTAGAAGTCAAATGAAAAAATGATTTTTGTAGAGAAGCAGTCGAACAATGTTTGTCAAAAATAATTTGTTTCGT
Source organism: Symsagittifera roscoffensis (assembly GCF_963678635.1). NCBI lineage: Eukaryota > Metazoa > Xenacoelomorpha > Acoela > Convolutidae > Symsagittifera > Symsagittifera roscoffensis. The sequence goes on along the minus strand of NC_087066.1, from coordinate 10,344,990 downwards.
TCTTTCGTTGAGCCTATAATTGGCAGTCGGTAGTCTCAGTGTATTTTCAAAAGCCTTCTTTTTGTTTGTAAGATATTGGTATAAGTATGTTATACACTTTAACTCAATTCTTTTCTCGATTCCAATGAACGATTTGCTAATGCGAAGAAGGGAAGAAGATTTAAAATTCGATCTGAAATATGTTCTTTTTAGCGCCCAGTTCAACTGTTTCCCCAGAGATAGCATCAAAGTAGCATTAATTTGTTGTAAAAAAATTGCTGAATAATCTAAATGTGATAAAACAAGACAATGAAGCAAGGCAACTAATGATAATGTCGGCAGTTGTTGTCCAATTGTATCAATAGTTTTAATCCCTTGGGCCATTTTTTGGAGAATTGTTTTGATTTGAGCATGAAAAGATAAACTTGAATCAAGAATTATGCCTAAATATTTGCATTCTGATTTTTTGGCTACATAATGCCCACTAATTACTAGTTTATCAGTATCCACATTTTTGCTATCATTTTTTTGACAAAATGTTATAAATTCCGATTTAGATGCATTCAGATTCAATTGGTTCTCTGCAAAAAATTCCGTTAGATTATTGAGTGATTTTTGCAATCGATTCAAAGCATCCTCAGAAATTATAGAAGAGGAAAAAACCATACAGTCGTCAGCATATTGAACTAAAGTACAACCCTCATATAATCGCTCTTGTATGTCATTAACATAAATATTGAACAACAACGGACCAAGTACCGTTCCTTGTGGGACACCTCGTTTTATTTCAATTGTAACATTCGCCCGGAAGATACATATCGACGGATAACAAAACTAAGTCTTAAGACGACTGGCTAGCGTCTAAACAGAGCTTTGCATGCTTTTCACCGTCTCTACCAAGCCAGTACTTTTCGGTGGTCTTTCCTACATCGGGTCGACAAAAACGTTACTGCTCTCCGGCTTCGACCAGAACGCTCAAATTAACTGAATTACATGCAAAATTAGTGAGCTCATGGCTGGGTCTCAGTATCCCCAGACCACGAGGTCACTCCTAAAAACAGGGCTACTACTTATCATATTACTATTGTTTTTGTTCAGTAGATAAAAATCATCATCTCCATCGAAGATGGATCAACCCTTTCCCCTCTACTTCTAGCTCCTCATTCTTGTCAAAACGAATTAAGATCTTAATTAAATTCAAGTCAGGACATGACGGATGCTAAAATTCAATATAAGTTCATAAAAGTCCACGTCCCGAGACCCTTCCGGATTCTTGAATCCGGTAAATCAAGCTTCTTAATATCCAGTTCACAATAACTCGGAAGGCTGGGTTTTACCCTTCACCGTTGCTCGCAACGGCCTTGCAACTATTGTAACAGCACAATAGTTGCAACTCGGAACGTCCTCTGCTGTTCTATAGTTCGTTGTTGTTTTTTTTAGTCTCGATTTCGTACTGTTCGTAATCGCAGATAAAGTTGTTCTGTTTCTTTCTGCTATTTTAGCTAAAATGGCCGTCTCTGACGTTTCTCAGAAATATGACGTCATAATTCGAATTTTTAAAAATTAGAATTCCAGAATCTTCTAGCCTTCACCGTTTGGCTAATCGTTCAAATAACGTCCTTATCCGTTCTAAATCGCCAATTCGGAAGGCTTGCTGCTAAAATACCGAATTCTGCAGAGACTGCATTTTGACCATTCTGGTCGAATGTCACATACTCCCCGGACAGTCCGGTCAATGTCCTCATTGAATCGCGCAATGTTCTAAATGGTTACAGTGTCACCGAACAGAATTTACAAAATGCACGAAATTACTTTTACCTACGTCACATCGACTCACTGCAGAATATAAATGGCATCATACTACATCACTATAGCCTTCAAATTCTTTCATTAATCTGCACATTGAGGATATGACTTAAGATAAAACATATTTTCTGACTTCCAGTGTCAATATCCCGATTGAAACTTTCTCTCCTAGATTTAAAAGGTGTTGGCTTGCAGGACAGTCCTGCCGACCAACAAGCTAAAATTATCCTACTATGCTCCTTCCCTTCGGAAATCTTGCTTGTTTATTGTCCTGAATATTAAAACTAAGAAACTTTGTGGTTAGAAAGAACAATGCAACAACCTCCCTCCTCAAGAAATTACTCAAGTTTTCCATGTCACCACAAAGTTATCAGTCTTCCTAAGTGATTAAAAACAATCATGCAGGCTGGAATATTTAAATATACTCTTCCTTCAAGCCTTTCTAAATAAATAATAAGTGAGTGTCTCTAAAGCCACTTCAACTAAAACCAAAATGCAAATTTATAAATGCAACAATTTCCAAACTCAACTTAAATGTTTCAGTTTTCAATTACAACTTGGTTGCTTGGTTTCTCACTTGAGTTTTTCACACACATAAAACAATTCTGAGTTTTAACTTTTCTTCATCATCCCTTTGTTCTCTTCTTTTTTCGTCGTTTAGAAGTTCTAAAACTTCTAAATTCTTCTAATTTTCTTTCTTGTTGCCTCTTGTTTTCTCGACCATTCATCAATGCTCCATTTCCTCCTCCTGTGACGCTGACTCTGCACTCTCGGTCTCCGTGTCTTGTAGCACGTCATTGACTATCCTGACGCTGTTGGAAGCCGTCCTCCAACACTTCTGCTCTTCCACCCTCTGTTTACAGCAAGGTAGGGGATCCACGTTTGATTCTCTGTTTCTACAGAAGCTGTTGTGGAGACACAACGCCACGTTTCTTTCCAAATCTTCTTTCAGCATCTCTGCCCTCTCACTTCCACTACGCTCGCTCGTCCTGGAAATTCTTTTCACAGCGGTGGTCACTGCATTCCGATGGGTCACGAAAGCTCGCTTGAAAGCTCCTGCCCCAATGTCCAGCTGATATTCACTGTACACTCTGCCATGTTTCGACATATGCTTCTTCGCATACTCGTACAACCATGCAGTCATGTTAGCTCTGAACCATGGCATCAATCGTTTTCTTGCCCATATCTTCTTCACTTCCATCGGAATGTTTAGAACTTTGCACATTGTCTCAAAAAGATCTAAATCTTTTAGACAATCTAATTTCTGCAGTTGTTCTCTCGTCGGTGCCTCCTGTCTATTATTTTCTCTCACATGAGCTTCCAGCCATCGTATCGCCATCATAACTCCCACTATCACTATTGTTATGGGCTGTGATGAATCTGGTAAACCCATGGAGAGCAGCTCTCCAGAGTCCCAGATCAACACCAGATTACTACGCTTGGGATACCACCAGGTCTGCAGCAAGCAGTGGCAAGGAAACTCGTCATGTGTCAACATGATGCTCCTCCAATTCCGTTTTCCCGAAGCTTCCAGCAATGGCTCCACTTCCATCATCACTCGGTGGATCTCATCATTCTCATCTACTGCATTGTAATCTGTGACAGTTGATCCTCTCTGTTTCTGTTTTTCAAAGTCACTGAAGTTCCCGCTCACATATCCCATGAACTTCTTTCCTAGTATTGACTCCAACTCCTCTTTGGTTCTTTCTGGAACTGCTGAGAAAATCTTACACAGTAACTCGTAAGACTTTTCAGACATTCTTGCCAACCTCACGCACTTCGGCACTGAAAAGGCTTGATCCACAATCGTTCTTGTACTCTTCACATCCACAGCTACGAAATGTACAGGATACTTGCTCTTGCACATTGGAGCCAACGTTGAACCCACCAAATATCGTGCTCCTGATGGTCTACAATAAGTTTCGCTGTGTCTGATGTTCATCTCCGTTTCGATTGCTTCCCTCCATTTTCCTATATACTTCTGCTCAGTCTGCAGAACTCCTGGGAATACTTCTACGCTGATGGCTGTGACCATCTCATGTTTCTGTTCTAGATTCAATAGTGACTCTAAAGAACCAAACATGCTGTAGAATCCTAGTGCTGTCACTAGATTCACATCGGTTCCTCCATGGCAATCTGCTATCAGTTCCGTTTCCGTTCTTGCTTTCATCACTACATTTCCAAACAATACCGTCAACTGCTTGTGTTGTTTCTCCAGGGTTTTCACACAGTCTAGACTTCCACAAACGTGACCCTCTAGTCCACAGACTTCCGCCAGACAGCTACCAGGTTTGACCCAGTCTTCTGGTCCCCAGCCAGGCAACTCCACTCTATCTTCTCCGTTGCTCTTAGAGGCTGTTGTCATCACATTATATATGATGTTGAGGTCACGCAGGTTACAGTCCACATTCAGTTCCCTCTGTATGTCCTGTGTCGCCCGTAATATTGAGTCAGCGTTGGGACTAGGACACCACGATGGCTTCATCAATTCCCACACTGCCATCAAGCTCGTTCTCAGTAATTCATCTGAGAATCCCAACCCAAATTCCACTCTCTTGTCGGATTTTGGTACTGAAGGTGCAGTCACCTCTTCTTCCAAGACCAATCCCAATTTGGCCTGTGGATTGTTAACGCTCTTAGTCGTCACAATTCTGGACGTCCAGAATCTTAGTAACACCGCCTGCTCATAATCAAAGAAGCAATCACGTATGTCTTCACTCAGGAAAGGATTGTATGCCATCCCTATAATCCCGGATACATAGCTATATGACTTCTTCTTGATCGGTCCACAGTATTCACTGGATTTCGGCAATGCTCCCATAGATTCTTTAGTGAGCCTCAACTCCTTGTTTGAGAATCTCCTGATCTCGTCTATCTTTTTCATGGGTTCCAATTCTTCAGGTTCTTTCATGTTCACCCTCATCGGTTTACTTTGCTGCATATCCAGCATTGCTAGCAAGAACATGGCTTTCGTTCGCTCATCGCCTTCCTTCAACATTTTAACACAAGTGCTTAATGCAGGTACTGAAATCTGCTCTATCAGGAATCGAATGAAACAGAGAGCGTCTCTCCGCTTTGCACACGCTACTGCTGCTCCCTCCTGGACTATCAGATCCCTCAGATTCGTCATAAGGAAAACTTTTTCCTCTTTTGATCTCTTCCTTTCTTCTGAATCATATTCTTCGCGAGTCAGTCCCATCATGCACCAGGCGAGCCTGAGTTGTAGTTCCGTCCTTACGTAAGGTACTGCCACGAGAGCATGTATTCTTGGCGTAGTCCTCATTTCCTCTTCGAAATACCTCAATACTACTGCTTTCCATGGAAGGCTCACCAACTGCTCGATCGTCTCCGCCTGTATGTCAGACGACGCCAAAGTTCCGTACGCCTTCTGCTTGAGGGTGGTGCCTTGCAACATTGTTTCCAGATAACCCTCCATGGCTTTTTCCTCTTCCAGGGCCATTACATGCCCTCTAGCCGAGTTTCGGTATTCCAACATCTCCATGTATCCACCGGTGGGTTCATCTATCGACACTGTCTCAGACACTGTCAGTCTGTTGTATTCCACTGGTGTTAGTTGTCCTGCAACACTTCCCTTTCCATGACTCATGGGAGATGGCTTGAAGTCCCTCATTTTACTCTCTCCACATTGACTGAGTATTTCCATTTCTAAAGTCGCTCCAGTCAGAGTGCGGTCACTCCTTTTGGATTTATAACCAGTTGACTTTAACCCCGCCATGAGAATGGGTGGCACCATCGCTATATCAGTTAATATTCTATCTGTGCCAGACAATTGGTAATCACCTTGCCCCAAATCCATGACTTCCTCAACTCGTTTTCTTTTCGCTGAGTTACCAGCTTTCATCGATATTTCCGAATCCACTTTCGTCTTTCCAATCCTCTTCGGCATCACTCTGCTGCCTAACTTCATTTTCATCTCATTGATTTTATCAATCACCATTTTCGATCGCATCGTTCCTCTCCTGGTCCTTGACAGGTACACCACCTCTCCTTCATTGTTCTGCGGTGTTATCTTGATGGGAGAATTCGCTTCACTCTCATCAGTGGCTGAGTCGATCAATAACTCACTCAGTCTCCCTTCACACTCATCAAGCTTGTCAAGTACTTCTCTCATCAAGGGTTGATTGAGACCTGTTTTGAGAATGGACTGGGTCCCATAGCTCTGAATCACAGTCCAGATTTCTTCCATGAACGCCACTCTGTCCAGCTTACATCCCGTCCTACTCTCGTGGTCTCCGTGATGTACTTCCCATTCTTCTTCGGGTAGCGTTCCCAAGAAAGGTACTCTGGCTGAGGCCTCTATTCTTCTCCTCCGAGGTGATTCCATGAGGATTCTCTGATCGTTATTTCTTGTATTGCCAGGAGAGCTGCTCTCCGGCAAATTCCGTTTCATTTCCTCAAAGGCTGACGGAGGTTCCAGTGTCGAGATGCCTTCATCCGCTGGCTCAGTCGTTTCCAACGTGTCTGCATTATTCTCAAGATCACTGAAGATATTGAAATCCAGGCTGGATGTTCCTCCTGTCGATGCCCTGTCGTCTTCCCCACCAGCTTGATCTTGTTGCATGGGTTCTTCCGTCTGACGGTTTCCACCCTGTCCGTCATCTCCTTCTGACTTGTCCCCATTCGAGTTCGATGGTCCTTGTTTGTCATCATCAGCTTCTTCCTGGAATCTCGGTATGAGCAATGTACCGGCTGATTTATCTTCCTCTTCTCCATGGACCACTTTAGTTTCTTCGCAGCCGAAGGGTGCTAGGAAAATTCTCGTCTGCAATATTCCCGCAACTTTCATCTCTTTTCTCACACTGGTCAGGATTACTGAGGCTTCAGGCAATTCAGCCCTGCCTCTCATCCTCATTGGAGCTGAGCCTAGTCGTCTCCATTCCTCATCAAATCCTTCAGGCTTGGGAGTAGCGGCGTTGCTTATTCGCCTTCTCGTCGCTTGATCCGTGTACGCAAATCGTGTGTACTGTAACACGGCGGCATTTCTCCCCACGAAGTATGGATCCATCGTCACCGAGAAATTCCCTACTCTCCTTTCATTGGTTTCGAATGCTCTCAACCTAGGAGTTTGTACTACGGAGACTGCTCCGAGCAACATCCTTCTTATCAGAGGGAATTCAGGGATTGCTTCGGGTAGCTTCTTGTAATCGCCCCAGTCCTTCGTCTCTTCTCTCACCTTGTGATACGCTGCTGTGAGACGAGGCACTCTGGTCATTTCGCCATTCGTTTTGTCATAGGGCCTCAGATTCCAAAGCTTTGGAAACACCTCGATGTGCCCTCTTTCTACTTCTCCCATGCGGTCACAGAAGTGATCGTCAAAATTGATGACTGTCATCTCTGGCTCCGATATTTTCGCAAATAACAGATCTTCACTCATGAGCTCTCGCAATGCGTGCTGCTCACACCAGTTCAGTGTACTACCGTCCACTGCCGATATGAGGTTCAGGTGCAACACCGACCTCCTATATGCTTCCACTTTAACGTCAGGGAACGCAAAGGTGACTGCTGGTCCATAGATCACTGTCACGAACTCCGTGACTCCTCTGATCAGTGCCAAGGGATCGATTCTCATAGCTAAGCTCAAATCTGTTAACAGCGGCATGCCTCCAACATGTCGTCTAACATCTTCCTCTCTTTCAATTGTCTCGTCTTCTCCGGTTCCAAAGCGATTTTGCTGCAAGAGATACTGGATAAGAGTGTGTCTCAGGTCTCTTATTTTGTTCCACGAGTCTGTGGATTTCTTCATATCCAGATTCCTCACTCTCTCTTTCATCTGCTCTGGACAACGTGCCAGTTTCATCAGCCCTCCCAAGTTTCCGTGGGTAATTGCGATCAATGTCAAAAGTCCATCTAGTCGCAGGTTCTGTATTCCATCCGTAAGCAGTATCACCGGTCCTTTCACGAAATTCTCCGCTCCAAATGTCACAAACAGGGCTATTAATTCCACTATCGATACTTTCACTACCGCTTGGAGGAATTCCTTTATCAAGTAGTGCGAGACTTTCGGGTAGACTTTTGCCAAGAAGGACGCGGTCCATCCGGCTCCCAACCCTTCTAGCATGCTGTCTGTCCTTTCAAATCCCTCCTGTCCTTTCACTTCCTGGGTCCAGAAGGTTTCCAGAGTAATCTGACACATTCTGTTCACGAACTCAGCTGTCTTTTCTCCGGCATTTTCCGCCAGGTTCACCTCCTTCAACAAGTAGGCGTGCATCTTAGTGATCATTACTGGGCCTTGCTGAAAAGCATCTGCACCCAATGCCGCTACTCTCGGATTCAGGTGTAGCCACTGGTTTGCTTCCGGCTTGGTTCTCAGCACCATCGCTTCCAGATGAGCTCTCGTCTCCAGTGAATTCTTTCTTCTCGTGTCTTCACTCGCCACTTCCATTGCTCGGAACCACAAGTCGCTGGACATTGCCGTAATCACTCGATGGTCGTCATCTATTCCTGGTTTCAGTTTGAGTTGCCGACTGAAGTTGGACAGTTCCAACCCCAGCACTTCGTCCAACACCAACATGTGTAGCGCGTGGTCCTTGAACCCTCTCATCGCGTTTGAGATATCTGACCATACTGCAGGCAGTTCAGCCTTAAGTGGCCTCAGGTTCTCCATTTCTATCATGCGATTCGGGGCTGATGTGATCACATCATATTTTCCCTCCGAAAGTAAGGCTACCATTGCATACACAAATTTCAGTCCATCCGGGAGATATGCATATCCCGGAGACAACGCAAATACTACTCTCAACGTCACTTTGTTGAATGTTCCCTCCTTTGTCGCGTCTACCACTTCACCCATTGATTCTAGGATGTCTTTTATCGCGGGCCATACTGCGTTTTCTGCTGTTGCAGGATCTCTGAGCCTGCTCAGAAAACCTCTACTGTGTAGATGGTCATTGATGCCAGCAAACACAATCGTTATCGGGTTCATCTCTGTCTGCCTCTGTACCCCTATAGCCAATGACACTGATTGCAATAGGTCTAGGTCAACTGCGGCCAGCATTATGACGTCCGGCCAAAACAAAGACTTAGAGGTGTACACGAACTCTGAATTCGCTACTACCATGATCTTGGCCTTTCTCATTTCTGCTTTGTCGTAGGCGGCGAAGACGCTCTCATCTTTCTTTATTGCTGTCAATCCGCCATATCTCTGGGCATCACCATCTTGGTTCACTTGTTTTGGGTATACTCTCTCCTTCACATGACTAGGTGGTGTCGTCAGTTGCTTGAATATCTTCACGTGTTGTCCAATTGGCGCTCTCACCGTCAGGAATCTTCCTGGCCTTTCCTCACGATTCCTCTCCTCATGGTTCAATCTGACATCCTGCAACGGTCTTGCATTCACAGGTCCCATTGTGTTATTGGAGGGCAGTCCTTCCAAGTCAGCAAATCTTAAGGCTGTCGTGGAGCTGAAATTTATGCTAGCGGCTATCAACCAGTCTACGCCGGTTATTGAGTATAATCTGCTGACGGATAGCGTCGCTCCATTTAGCATCCTCCTTGCATCTTCGATGAAGCTTACTTTCTGCAGGTCCAGCTTCATCAGTTCTTCTTTGTATATGTGCCAGGGAGACGGCATGGGTCTAGACCATAACAATGAGCCTCTGTTCGGTCTCTCTTCTCGACTGCTACTCGTTGTCTCCGATCTAGTGGACGTGCCTGCTACTCCTTCGTTTGGTTGGTTGACGGGTCCTATCCTTCTCCTAGGATGAATTGTCCTCCTCGTCGGTGCTTCTCCCAACCGATCCTGCACGTCAGTTCTTCGACCTGATTCGCTGGAGCTTTGTTGCCGGTAATTTATTGCGGCTGGGACTGTACCCAAACGCGTTTCCAGGTTAGGAGGCACAAAGGTAGTGATCACCGTATCATTCACCGTTCCCTCTTCCTTCAGTACTCCTGTGTCAGAGAGTTCTGCTTCTAACTCGTCCAACCGTTCTTGGAAGACTCGATTCAACCAAGCTTGTCCCTCAATTGTGTCAAAGTGGATGCCATCCGAAGTCAGTCTGGCTTGCTCCATGGCTCTCAACTCGTGTTCAATGTCCATAAGGATCATTCTTCCGGCATTTCGATTTGCTAGGTTTCTTAAGATGTTGTTCCATCTCATGACTCCCTCGTTGTGCCTTCTTCCTGATGCTGTCAGGTTTCTTGCGTTCATTGGCACCGTGCAAACGGTCAGTACCGCGCAACTGAACTTCTGCCAGAGAGTGGTGAACAAACACACCATCATTGATTCCCACTGTGCTTCCTGCTCGTCTGATCCTTTGGAGATATCATTCGTCCCAACTAATATCATCACACTGGGTATCCTCCCGGGATTCATCAGCTCCACCATCCGGTATAATTGGGCAATTGTCGCGCCTCCAAAGGCCATCACCGTGGTGACCCATGAGGTCCTCAAATTCGTTAGCACTCGGACTAAGCTGTCTCCCAATATCAGGTGAGATGTCCCGAGTGGTGGTTGCTGCAGGTTCACAGCCGGGCTCCAGGTAGCTCGATTGAAGCAGGCTCTCGGATCTGTCTCCGGAACTCCCGTGAAATTATACTTTAATTGATTATTCTTCTGCACATCCATTACACGAGACACTTTCTTCGCTGGCATCTTCCTTACTTTTCTCTCTGTGATCTTCGAACTCCCCCTGAGTGGCGTCACGTCACTTATCCCTTGTCTGATTATTGTCTGGGAGAGTTGTACTCTGCCCGTATCGTCAATCGTTCCATAGGGTGCAGTCACCCCGGAACCTGGTGCATTCTTGTTAGCGACCAATCGTCCAGCGGTCTCTATCAATTTTCTCACTGTCTGTTCTACGACGGGATCACCCAAGGTGTCACTAGGATCCGGGATTGTTACTCGGTTCGTCTCTGCTGGAAGCCGTGTCTCCGTTGTTTGACTCATTTCTCGAGGTGTCAAGAGCTCCATCGGGGATTGCCCACGAGGAATATCCCTTGCAGGTATCACTTTCTCAATGGACGTCGTCAACGCCACCTGCTCCGATCGCTCTTTGTATTCCTGCCTTGAGCGTTCGATCTCTTGACCCTGCTTTTTGTTGCAGTCTTCAAACAACTTTCTCCACATGTCCCGGTCTTCCTCCATCGCCAGCATGGTCTTCGTCATATCGTCTAACTCCTTCTTCGTACTTCTCAACTGATCGTTCATCTCGTCCAGATCTTGTATGGTTTGGTTCGTCTGAACCTTTTGTGTTACTTTCGCCCCTTTTGGTGGCACAGCTACTCTCAGTGGTGAACCAGACGAGGTCGCCTCGCTGTTCATCTTCCGATGCATTCTCGTCAGCCCAGGTTTAGGCTTAGAGGGCATTGGCATCTCACCTGGTTGGTATGTCCTAGAACTTCCCAACCCAGGCTCATTCGCCAAGTCACTCCCTGAGAGAGCCCCGTTTCTCCACCTCATCACTCTCATGTTCGGGCGGTCTAGTACTCCTCTCTCTCCATATGCTGCCATCAACAGGACTTCCGTGGGGCGGTCCCCACGGTTGTCGTGCCCCAAGATGTTAATCAGGGCGGTCAGCAACATGACCACCTCTGGGTCCTCCAGAGCGAAGTCTCGTTCGATCAGCCGACGATAGATCGCATCTACCATCGGTCCTACATATGCCTCTGCCAGGTCCATCAATTCATCCAGGTTGAAATTGTCCATACTGTTCTTTCCAAGTTTGATTTGATTTCGATTTCAAGTTTTGACTCAAGTGAGCAATTAAATGATCAATCAGGATCTAGAAAAGAAATCACGAATGTCACACTTGTCAATTTCACCCTAACATACATCGTTAAAATTTGCTTAAAGACAGTTCAGATAAAAAGCTATTTATCCTAAAGTTTATTAAAATCAATTGGTTTCTAAAATTTTGGAATTCGACCTAAGATTGGACAGTCCAAACTTTGGATCTATTCCCAAGATCGTCATTTAGTTGTTCATGGTCACTAACCCCTACTTACCCATGATCTTAATAACCTAACACATAACATAACATAACATAACATAACATGACACACATATCACATATTACATGTAACTCGGTCTTTGGCCTAACACCCTCTCGCTCATCACTCAGCCTATACTTAAGTAATATTTCTTATGTAGATACACTTGTATGTTCGTATCAGAGAATATCACGTGTACAAGCGCGTATAATTCCCGAGGATGCAGTCTTCCTCTATTTGGATCGTACACTGGAAGCGAAAGCTCCTTCACGTCCATTTCCACAAGGAAGTCCCTCAGCCTCGTCAAAGACAAGACAAGATTTTCTGGGTCCACGTGTTGCTTCTCTGTCGCCCTCGTTACCAAGAAGCATAAGTACTTTCCCGGTATCTGCGACACCGCCGGGGTTAAGGCTGCTACGCCCCCTATCCCTGGTCTTTGCTTCCAAAGGAATTCCACGTTTTTATATTCCCTCTTAAAATCTGCCGCTAGCGCCGTCCTAAAACTCATGTCTGCGGTGATAGCTACCGCACATGTTCTGTTTGTGAGTATGAAATCACTGTCTGTTAGTATTATGTTACTAGAATATTCATTTGGTAAGTTAAAATATGACTCAACTACCCTGCCTATGTCAGGTTTCTTAGGTTCTTCACCTGTTTCTGCTTCTAAGTTTCCTGTCTCTCTTGCTATTCTCAATTTTTTTATTATCAAGTTTTCAGTGTGGGTAAGTCCTACCCCCACTCCCCGGACAAAAATATCCATCGGCGTCCCCGTCGATCGCATACCGGGTATTAAGTCAAGATTAGAAGCTGGAATGAGAAGTTGTCCTTCCTGGGCAGCCCAGGAAGGATCATCTCGTTCGGTCCTAATGTATTTAGCGCTTTCGCGATCTACGTCTTGAATCGTAACGCTGGTCTTTTCAGGGTCTGATGTCATTTCGTTCAGCCACTCTAAGACACGCAGGTTCGTCAGGTCTTGTTCATTTGACTGCTGTTGCTCATCGTTGAACTCCACCTCGGGTTTCGACCAGTCGTCAACCCACTCATCGTTGTGGTCATCGACTATGCCAATGTCCTGTGACACTGTTATTTCCTCTAAACCCACTACTTCCTCCACTATTTTCTTTAGATCTATCCTATCCACTACAAAGTCGTCACCGTAAGGATTGTATTTCTTTCTTAGTCTCGTCCCGTCTTTCTGACGAGTCTGCATCGTGAACGGAAGATCTGGTTCCATGTTCTTGGGAACCTCTGTCTGTACGGAATCCTGCCAATCTTCCTCTGCGTAGGGCAAGGTTTCATCGTCCGCTTCGATCTGTTCGTTTGGATCCAGGTCCAATGGTGTATCCGTACCTTCCTCTACGACTTCGTTTCCATCGTTCTTCTCCCTGGTGCCTTTTTCATTGACCTCACAAGCAGGATCCATCATTAGATAATCCCCTTCTTCCATGTCTGCAGGTATACACCAGTCTTCTGTCGATGGATTGTGTGGCTTGATGTTCTCGTAGTGGGCGGCTCGGCCAGTACTCAGTCTGTAAAAGCGTCCCTCTTGGTGCACCTCTGTAATCATGAAGGGTCCCCTCCACTTCTTCAGAAGCTTTTTTGTCCCTTTCGGTGGTATAACGTTCTGAAATACCCATACGTAGTCTCCCACCGAGTAAGCCTTGGCACCAGCTGCTTTCTTGTCGAATCTTTTCCTCTGCCTTGCCTGTGCCTGCTGAGTGTTTCGTCTACACAAGTCGTTCAACTCCTGTTGGCGTCTGATCACATCCCTTACGTAGACCTGTGGGGATGTTTTCTTTCCCTCATACTCTGGGTAGAAGAATGTCAAGGGTAAAGATTTCTCGTGTCCCGTCAGCATCATGTGTGGACTGACTCCAGTGGTGGAGTGTTGCGTGCTATTATAAGCTCCCATCACCTGTGGAAGGTATCTGTCCCAATCGGTCATATACCTGGAACAGTATACTCTCAGCATCGATACTAACGTCCTATTCTGTCTTTCCACTAAGCCATTCGTCTGAGGGTGGTATGTCGTGGAGTGAGCCTGAGCGACCTGTGACCGTCTCATAAGCTCTTTCGTAAGCTCGCCTACGAAAGCCGTTCCATTGTCCGATTGAAACGTCATTGGACATCCGTGTCTTGCTATCCACGTATTGATCAGGTGGTCGCATGTCTCTTCCGCTGAGGCAGTTATGCAGGGCACGGCCTCTGCATACTTCGTGAAGTGATCTATCATGACCAAGACTTGGTTGTAACCGCTGTCTGTCATGCATATCTTCTGGTGATCTATCTGCACCACCTCGTTGAATTCAGACGATTCAATTGATTGTAAAGGAAATCGCAACTTCCTAGGATCCTTGACCTGTTGGCATGACAGACATGCTGTCACCCATTTCTCGCATGCCTTTTTCATCCCAGGCCACTCAAAGCGCTTCAGGATCCTCTGATACACTTTGTCGATCCCTTGATGGCCCATCTGATCATGCGACCTGAATAATAGTTCTGTCTGATAGAGTTGCGGCAACACTATCGCGTTATATTTGTATAAGACCTTGTCTTCTTCTCTTCTCCTGCAAGCCACGATCCCGTCCTTGTTCAGATATAATCTCCCCTCCTTCTGCATGAAGTATTGTCTCAGGATCCTATAGCTGTCTTCTTCCAGGTCACCTTTGTCAGGTGCACCGTTTTCTATCCACCTTTTTAGGTTGCTTGTCATGCGATCATTTCTCTGCGCCCTTAGAAGGTCCGAGAGTCTGTATCTCGCCTTCAAGTACGTCTTCATGACTCTCATCTGACTGTTCAGCTCGTTGGGCTGATGTGTGTCTTCTTCCATCTTAACGCACCAAATCTTCGCCAACGGTTGTGTTTCTTGTTGAAACGGCTGAAGATCAGTCCTGACTACCTCTTTCTGCGGCAACAGGCTTATCGAACGTTTCGATACCGCTATCGTTTCTAAGTCATCCGCTGCGTTGTCAAAGACTCTTTCGCTTGGTATTAGGTAGCGATCACTGTCAGGATCCTGGTACACCTCTCTGTCCAGGTTTCTCGCCCGAGTTTCCACTAGTAGCGTGTGTATCGCCAATTCTGACAGTTCCGATCCCGAGGTCGAATCCCTGTCTGAATAGGTTTCCATTCTCGAGCTTTCTGACTTATCATCCGTCGAAGGTGTTGTGCTGGAGACTGCACGCTCCTCCAGATCATGTCCGTATTTCCTTCGCATCCATCTGAACTCCCCGTACAAAACTTTGTTCTCTAGGTCCTGTTTCTCATCAGGAATTTTCTCGTCTATCTCGGACTCCCCGGACAAATTCACTTGTCCCGGGTGTTGATCTTGTGATTGCTGGTTTCTCTCCTCATCCTTCTCCCCGGACAGATAGTCTTGCAGCAGATTTTGTTCTACCTCTTCACCCTCTTTTTCCCGGTCTACAAAGGTGACGGTTTTCTTTCGCTTGCTGCTCCCCTGTTCTTTCCGTCCGTAAGAAGTACTGGTTAAAATCTCTTGGGGTATTGAGGATACTAGTTGCTGAACTATTGTCCTACAATCCCTCTTGTTCTCCTCGTGCTGTTGTCTGGACGGCATGATCTTCACTTTCTCACTGACTGTTAGCGATGCCACTGCTGCTGTCCACTCGGGGTCATCTCTGGTCACTTCTCTTTCTAACAATCCACCCAGCATCCGCATTACTTGTGGTGTGACTTGCACCGTTTTATCCAATAATGAGAGGCTGTTTATATTCATGCGAGAGAGTTCTTGCTGGACCAGGTTCGAGCGCAGCAACAAATCTAAGGGGACTGGATCCTCCTTGGACAGGATCTTTATCTCAGCTGCTTTCTCTACAGGTAACTCAGGATGCCCTGGAATTGGATGTCCAGACTTATCCAGCCATCTCGTTAAGGGAAGCGCTTCATAAGTTTCTTTGTCCAGAAACGAGAATCCCTCCTTTACTTCCGCCTGATTGGCCTGCTTCTGCTCCAATCTTTCATAGAACTCAGTTTTCTTGCTGAGACTGTCAGCATTCTGATGTTTATCACGCATCCTATGTTCGATTATCATATGGTAGCCATCCAATCTGACTATCCATCTACCAATATAACTCTGATCCATCGAGTAGGTCTTCAACCAGGATAACGCTCTGTTGTCCACGCGCAACTTGAAGGGAGCGCTCCCCAAGTATGCACGGTACTTTTCCACGAAGGTGACTACTGCAAACATTTCTGCTTTCGGTGCGCCATATTTCATCTCTGTGTCACTCAAGACCTTGCTGCCGTATGCAATGGGACGGAGGACTGTTCTTCCGTTCCATTCTTGCTCTTGATGCAATATTCCTGAGATGGCCACCACCGATGCGTCTGTGTCAAGAACATACATGCCCTTTTCTGTAGGCATGCCTAGCACTGGCGCTTCGCACAGTTCCCGCTTTATGTTCTCGAAAGCAACTTGTGCTTCATCGTTCCATTCGAACTTTTTCCCTTTGTTGCGCATCAGCTTCTGCATCGGGTACACCTTGTCCGCGTATCCTTTTATGAATTCTCGGTAGTAATTGGCAAACCCTAGGAAGCTCATGAGCTGTGTGTCCGTTCTAGGAGCTTTCCATGTCAGCACAGCCTCTACTGCTTCTGGATCTGGCCTCACACCATGCCGGTCCACCATTCTTCCCAGGTACTTGATCGAATCCCTAAGGATTTCACATTTCGATGGTTTGCATTTCAAGCCTGCTCTTTTCATACATCCGAAGACCTCATCGAGTCGATCAATGTGATCCTCCAGGGTTGGTGTCGCTATGACTACGTCATCCACGTAGCACATCAAGAGATTCCCGTACTTTTTGGTCACTCCTGTCAAAGCCTGAGCCATCAGCCTTTGAAAGGTTGCTGTTGCATTGCACAAGCCGAAGGGCATCCTCTTCCACTGGTACAACCCCAATTCGCACGCGAATCCGGTTTTCTCCCTGTCCTTCTTTCGCAGAGGAACCTGCCAGAAGGCAGAACCCAAGTCCAATGTGGTGAAGAACTTTGCATCACCAAGTTTGGATAGGCTCTCGTCTATTCGCGGTATCGGGTACGCATCTTTAATCGTTACCGCGTTCAAGTAACGAAAGTCGCAACAAAATCTAAGCTGCCCCCTTTCTTTTTCGCCATTACTACTCCGCAAGCCCATGGTGATTTCGAGGGTTCTATCATGTCGTATTCAAGCAACATTTCTATTTCCGCTCGGCACGCTTCCGATTTATGTGGCGTCATTCGCCTTGCGCCTTCCCTATGGGGAACGGCACCCTCTTCTAGTTCGATTTCGTGTTCGACGAAATTACAGCAACCGATGTCCGCCTTATGTTTTGAAAATACCTCGGCGTTCCGATTTAGGAGGTCCCGCAATTTTTCAAAATCTCCCTCACCTATTTTTCCTTTTAAATGTTCTATTTCTGGCAAAACCGGTTTGTCAGAATCTAGTTCATATGACGAGGGGCGTTCCGGAAAATTCGAGCAGCTTGATAAGCCGTCGTCCGTTTCGGATTTCATTGAAAACAATTTACGAATAGATTTTAATTCATTAATTCTCTTTAAGATTTTATCTTTATTTGCATGATAAGGACAGTCTTTCACACTATATTTCTTCAAGTTTTGTGTCTCTTCATAGTCGGTCCTCATCGGCAATGCGTAACCAAGCTTCTTTCCACGCTGGATTGAAACCGTGGTGTCCAGTGTGTTCAACAACACACTGACACACAGTCCGTTTCGCGTTACCGAGAAGCTCCGGCCTAAAATCACCGAACTCTGACTATTTGGATTCGGTACTAAGCAAACCTGTTTGCTATCACTTAACGAATTTAAATTTCTCATTCTAAAAATCGCTACTACAGCTTGTCCTGGTTGTAACTTTACTTTTCTATCCAAAAAAACTGGTACCTTATTTTCATCTGTTATTATCCTATTAATGGGTCTCTTAACATACTTTCGGTCCGGGTTTCTAATCCGTATTAGACCGTTGTTTAAGTCAATCATCACGTCAAAGTTCCTGACAAAATCTCTGCCCAAGATGAATTGGTCGGCGTCGTCCAGATTCTCTACCACCAGGAAGCTCATCCAAAGGTTCCGTCCTCCCATGTGAAGGACCGTCACCGGTGTTCTTCCGGCTACGTAGATAGCTCCTCGATTTGCAGCGGCTAGTCGGAGATTCGTAGGAATCAAATCTTCCCGCGTGAAGCCCATTCTCTCCCAGGTTTTTATCGGCATCACACTCACCACCGCGCCTGTGTCCAGAAGCCCTGTGACTCCGATTTTTGTTCCGTTGGTGTCAAGCAGGTGTGCTGTCACATCTGCTTCATATCCAATATGTACCGCGTCTTGTTCCATCATGGCGTCATGGCCTATCCTGCGGACTTTGAGTTCCTCTTCACCCAAATAGATCTGCCCCATTTGATCATCATCTGTTGTTATGTAAGTCCTGGTGTAGATGCTGATTCCATCCACGTTCAGCATTATTTGATACGGCCCATAGACCTCCAAGTAGCGTCCATGAAGTTTCTTCATGCGAGGGCCACCCGTCGTTAGTAGTGCTCGCACAGCTCTCGACTCAGTGCGTGGCTCCACCTGCCTCAGATAATCTGCATATGTGTCCAAATGCATTAAAGTGAACTCTGATGGTTCACTCAAATTTCTTATTACCTGGTGTCCAGCCACTGAGATTATCGACTGTATCTTCTTTCCTTGCGGCGCCATGCCGAACCTCTTACCGGAGATCACTTTAAGTTTCATATCTAAACTGCTTGGTGTTTTCGTCTCCTCGAACTCCGTTGCTTCGAAGGTATTCAGTTGCTCCTGAAGCTTTTCATTTTCCAGTTCAAGTTTCACTTTTTGTTCGATCTCTTTCGTCACCAGTTCCTGTTGTACTCTATTTAGAGCATCCTTTGCGGCTGCCTTGTAATCGATCTTGAAGTCATCGGCCGCAGTTGCTGGTTCCGGTTCACATGCTTCTCCTGTTACCGCTTGCATTTTCTTTGCCGCCAGCTCTTGAGGTTTGTCCTTCCTGCGTGCCTCTGCTTCGTTTAAAAGTCGAGCCTTGCTTGCTTTCACTCCTGATAAAGCTTCTTCATGCCTTGGATGCTTGATGTCTGCCACTGCATCCCAGAATTGTGGACAGTCTGATTTAAAATGACCTTCCAAGTTGCAAAAGAAACACCTCGGGCCGAATTTCGCAATTACTCCTCTCATGAAATCCTCATGTTCCAACTCTGACGCATCTTCGTCCTCGAGGCTAAAGCCTATTGCTTTCATGCCTTGTTTATAAGCTGGGCATGCTGACACATGATGGTCTGTTGAACTACAATTAGCACAAGAGCGTCTCTTGTCCATATCGTCCCTCGGTTTGTACCAATTGTTCCCTTGGTTCGCTGGTCCGTTGTTAAAATTGCCATAATTGTTCTTGTAATATCCAGATCTCGAAGGAGGTTTCAGCAATAGATACTCTTTCTATTTGAGCCTCAACTCCTCCGGTGTTGGCGCATTAGTTGATAGTGGTGTGTAATGCGTTGCTAGCATCGTACGAAGTTCATCATTTTTTCACACCATCGATGAATTTTGAGGCTACGGCCAGGTTCATCCTTCGGTTTGACTCATCCGGTTGGCTGCGTCTTCTCAGCATTTCCAAATCATCGAGAAACTTGTCTATTGTTTCATCTTCTCGTTGCCTCCGTTTCTCGAAGCGCATCATCGCCTGGTGCCCCTGCACCCCTGATCCGAAACGGTTTAATAAGATTTCGAAGATTTTCTCAGCAGTGTCACGTTGATACTGTTTCTTGGCCATGACACAGTTCAGGGCTGTCCCTTCTAAGTTGCTGGTGAGCGCGCTGCATTCCTGTCTCTCAGACAAGTCTTCTTCCTCGAAATGCAGCTTCATTACCTCTATCCAGGTATCAATACAGCCATCAGATTCGTCTTTGTAGCATCTTGGTTTCTTAAAGACTCTTCTGGACTTTTCACTGCGTTCATTGGTTCTAGATAACCGCGTCAGGAATGTCTCCAAAGACCTGTTCAGGGGTTCAAATGCTGTGGCCATTGCCGTAGCATCCCTTGAGTGTCCCGCCTGAGTGTTCTCACACCTTGTCGAAGGCTCTGTGTGCGGTGCATCCCTGCAATCCGAATCACCTTGAGCGTTTCCCGCTTGGCCCATGTGACTCCTCCTCGGGCTTGTATGCCCCATGTTGCCAGAATCGCTTCTCCCGGTCGCATGTGTGCTTTGCGTTGGTCGTTCGTTCGAGGTTTGTCTGTTCCCCGTTGAACTTGCTCTACTGTTCGGGCCCCATGCTGTATTACCCCTTGTGGCATAGCCTGATGAACTGCCCCTGCCTCTAGTGGATCCATACGTCTTCCTCCTTTGATGTTCATTGAAGTTCACCCTCGGTTCCCTGCTGGGACCTCCCGAGTTCGGCTCTCCTTCTTTTGGTCCACTCTTGCTGCTTAGTAGCCCGTCCAACCTATCCATGATAGCCTGAGTTCGCCTCTCCATCATCGCATCTATCTTTGTGTCAAGAGACCCAAGAGACTGCTCTTGTTGAATTCTTAACTTCTCCATGTCGGCTCTTAAGCGTAACTCCCTCTGTTCCTCTTCTCTTGTCATTCGCGACAAGTTCCTCGTCATATGTTCGTCCGTTCTTTCTTTCAAGCGTTTTTCGCTTCTGTCAACTTCTTGTCTGTTGCGGTTTATTTCTTCCCGCAGACTTTCTCTTTCAATGTGAACTGCTCTTTCTAGTTCACTCATCCTTATCGACATCTGTTCATTTTGTTCTCCTAAACTGCCCACTATGTTGTTTAAGGCTTCCTCTAGTGCTGCCCCATTATCCATGAGTGGCGTCACTAGTGGTGGTGTAACTCTGTCGGTCCCAGGTAGCTTCGTGCTGGTCGAGATCCGGGCCTTGACTCTCTGTCTTGACGCCTTTTCATTATCCATTTCAGGATCCGCTAACGCGTTGCCAAGCCCTCTGGTTCTACTCTCTTCAGGTTGTGGCTCCGAACTTGTCCTAATCGCGAAGTCCTTCGACTGGCCCGGTGTGTTTGCCTCTTTGCTTATCGTTGTCACTACACCAAATTTATCCATGGTTCCAGTCTCTCTTCCGACGTGTGCCTCACTCTCCTGGATCGAACTATTGAGACTGACTTGAGATCCAAAGTCCCCTTGCTCCTCTTCATCCTCTTCCTCCTGGGACTCCCCATCGTTTCCTGCTCCTCCTCCCATGCTGAATGGAAAGATGTTTCCGAAGGTGTTCTTCATTCTTTCTGAGAACGATGATGAGGTTGTTTGTTTTCCAGTTCCGCTTGCCATCATAGTGTTGTCTGTCGGAGATCTTCTAGTTGCCGTTACTTCAGTTGAGATGTCGGACAGTTCCGACATCTCCTCTCGATCCAACGTCCCGGTGGAAGTGGCAAAATCATGGCCTTGTTCTACCGGAGTAGATTCACTCGCCAGCCTTCTGCCTCTCCCTTCCAGTCCATTTACTCCCTGGTTGTCGTTCATGGTATGGTCCGTATTGACCTCCACTTCTAACAGTTCTCTTCGCTCTTCTGAGGTCTTCTGACTTCTCGTTTCAACCATTCTGCCTGAAACCGTCCCCCTTTTGTCAGACCGGGATCGCTTGATCCAATCCACAAAAGGATCGGTCATCGTTTTTCTTTGCTTTTCAGGTATGAATTTCCTAGAGCTATTACCTCGTTTTGGTATCCTCGACTTGTCTAAACTCATTCTTTATTTGTCCCTTCCTATGCCTACTCTTGACTCAATTGCTAGAGACCTTATAGTTTTATTCACAATAATAATGACACAACACAATAAATTTCACCCGATTCTATTAAATAGTGACCACGAATCCCTGTATGTTGTCAGAGTACAGTTTGTATAAAATTTATTCACACTAGCCGATTATCGGTCCAAAGATCTGGAAACTAGCACAATATGATGTTATCAGTCAATTTAAAAGATAGTGTAGTCACTACCCAATCAAGCACAGTTTAGGTTGATTTAAAATCAAAAACAACAACAAAAAAAAATATATATATATTGACACAATATGAATGTATATAAAAAAAACGTATGTGTCTTGTACTCTTAGTCGGTCGCAGTACAATAGTCGAACCTGTCTTTTAAAGAAAAAGCTTTCCCTGCTTGGTGCTGCACCAAACAGACAAAACTTTGAAGGCAGTAATTTTCTCAAGTGGGCGTCTATTGCACCCACCGAGTACTGTGTTACCTATCTGCCTTCGGACTGCCCGAGCTAGACCTACTAAAATCCTCAGGGCAGTCACTTTTCCCAAAAACGTATTATGTTTCAATCCACACCAATGAGTCACGCTCTTTTTAATTTAGACTTAGTGTCGCGAATATCCGAGTTTGGACCTGTTTTGTATTAGTCTGGTTCTTTTTGAGAGGCAAGTTACCAGTGCAGTCACTGATACCTAGCCTGTGTATTAATAACCTAATACCTCTCGCTTTTTAGTCTTTCTTTCGTTTACCTAAGTCCTTAATAAAATAATACCCCTCCGGATTGGCACAAATAGGACCCTTCCGGACTGTCAGAATATAGACCCCTCCGGATTGGGACCCCTCCGAGTTAGTTAATAGTAGACCCCTCCGGATTTGGACCCCTCCGAATTAGCAACTATAAGACCCCTCCGGATTCGGACCCCTCTGACTTCGGAGCCCTTAGCTCTGTCAAAGTAGCTTTTTGTAGTTTTCTTAATTTCAGCTTATACCCCTCCGGATACGTTCTGCGTTGCTATTATGCTGTTTGAATTAACTGGGAAGGGTATAGGGTCCTTTCCTAGACCCCTCCGGGTTGAAGTTAAGGCACTTATTTGACAATTCACACTAACGGTGAAGGGTCTTATCACTTGCCTAATTTCAACTCTATTATGGTTGTCTTGTGCCTTCAGCCCTCCCTTTTTGTCTAGAACTGTCTTAAGTTACTTAGTTCAATCGCTATCAACTTTTGGTAGGGGTATAAGGGTTTTTTAGAAAAATTTATAAAACGTGAAGGGTGTACCCCTCCGGATTTGTGTAATTTGCTAAAAACAATTTCAAAAAATTTTCTCGCTCGCTTTTCCGAAAAATTTCTAATCCTATTAGTAAGCTCAGCTAATTTCTGATCTATTGGTACCAAGATCAACTCGATATGATCAGTAGTTCCAAAGTTATTAACCAAAACGTCTTTTTTCCGAACTCAAAAAATTTTCTCTCTTATAGGTTCCGCCTAACTTTTTCCGCAAATCTGGTCCTTTCGACCTAAAAATTATTGATCCGAGCTCAGAAGGCCTATACTCTTCTAGTTCAATGCAAAAGACCCGATCTAAAACGCTATTGTAGAAAAAATTTGCGAAAAACTATGCTACCTGGACCCCTCCGGATTGATGAATCCACCAAATCAAACACGTTATGTTCGATTTCTCTGCAACCCGGAAGGCTTTCGGGTAGCGGATTTTAAGACTTGTAGATTCACTAGTGGACGTTGTCCGAACAAATATTTTTACTGTCCTACCTCAAAAATTTCAAAAAATTTTCTAAATTTTTAGTGTTTCTTACTATCAAAAATTGGGAAAATTTGGTTTTTGGTACCAAACTAGTTCCAACCACTTCCGAACTAAAGTTAACCGGTTCTACTTGTTACAGTAGTGCAGTTACGATGTAACACACTAACTTAGCGCTTTTTTCCGTTTCAAAAAATATCGATATCTCAAAAATCGCGACTTGTGGGGGGATCAAAATATCGCTATTTTGACCCTAAAAACCGGTCTGTTTTCGTTGTTTTTCACTGAAAAATGATATAAGACTATTAATATAGGCTATATAAGTAATAATATTAGTAATACTATACCCCTCCGGGTTTGTTTAATCTCCGAATTAAGGTGCTTAACTCGGATATTCGCAGTTCGGTGAAGGGTCACTACAGTGCAGCACTGTCGAGCCCCCCACAGATTACTATCCTACTTTTTGTACCAAAAGGGATACAAAACTTGTTAACGATACCCAACAGTCGATTGTAGTTGTCGTTGAGCCTCTTCCTGTTGTTCCCTGTACTGCTTGCCGGATCGGTCTTCACCCCGGACCCTTCCGAATTGAGCGCAAATCAGCTGACTCTTCCGGATTGGGCGCAATTTATCATTAACGTGCTTAAATGCTCAAATAACCCTACAGTACAAGCCTCACAAACGGGCCACAAAATTGATCGTAACGATCCTGACTGATATAAATGCCTGTAACAACAATATATCTATCAACAACAAACGGGGGGGGTTGAATCACATCTTGTCTGGGGGAATGATTTCTACTGATTTTTTACTTTTTTACTATTTTTGGTTTTTTCGGTTATTTTTTTATGTTTTTTGTTTTTCTTGGGTACTATACTACTTTTTGTTTGGTTTTACTTATATCTTTAAGTGTTTTTGGTCACCAACCGCTCAGGGGACGAGGGGACGGCCGATCCCCCCACCCTTCCTGGTTTGTGAATTTTCGGTCTTAACTAGGTTAAAAAACTATTCACGGCAATCCGGAAGGCCTCCGCGTTCCGAACTACCCTTCCGCCCCGGCGGTTTAGGCCTAATAAGGGCGTTAATGTGAGCATCCGCTCGGCGCGGAGTGCTCGTTAACGGTTCTGCCGATCATGATGTTAAAAAAGAATAACACCCAGGAGCGCCATAAAAACATACATGTAACATTCGCCCGGAAGATACATATCGACGGATAACAAAACTAAGTCTTAAGACGACTGGCTAGCGTCTAAACAGAGCTTTGCATGCTTTTCACCGTCTCTACCAAGCCAGTACTTTTCGGTGGTCTTTCCTACATCGGGTCGACAAAAACGTTACTGCTCTCCGGCTTCGACCAGAACGCTCAAATTAACTGAATTACATGCAAAATTAGTGAGCTCATGGCTGGGTCTCAGTATCCCCAGACCACGAGGTCACTCCTAAAAACAGGGCTACTACTTATCATATTACTATTGTTTTTGTTCAGTAGATAAAAATCATCATCTCCATCGAAGATGGATCAACCCTTTCCCCTCTACTTCTAGCTCCTCATTCTTGTCAAAACGAATTAAGATCTTAATTAAATTCAAGTCAGGACATGACGGATGCTAAAATTCAATATAAGTTCATAAAAGTCCACGTCCCGAGACCCTTCCGGATTCTTGAATCCGGTAAATCAAGCTTCTTAATATCCAGTTCACAATAACTCGGAAGGCTGGGTTTTACCCTTCACCGTTGCTCGCAACGGCCTTGCAACTATTGTAACAGCACAATAGTTGCAACTCGGAACGTCCTCTGCTGTTCGATAGTTCGTTGTTGTTTTTTTTTAGTCTCGATTTCGTACTGTTCGTAATCGCAGATAAAGTTGTTCTGTTTCTTTCTGCTATTTTAGCTAAAATGGCCGTCTCTGACGTTTCTCAGAAATATGACGTCATAATTCGAATTTTTAAAAATTAGAATTCCAGAATCTTCTAGCCTTCACCGTTTGGCTAATCGTTCAAATAACGTCCTTATCCGTTCTAAATCGCCAATTCGGAAGGCTTGCTGCTAAAATACCGAATTCTGCAGAGACTGCATTTTGACCATTCTGGTCGAATGTCACAAATCCAGTCTGAAAAAATTCCATTGACGTTTACTCTTTGAATACGTTTGTTTAGGAAGCTAGCAATTAAAGCATTTGCTCCATTTGAAAAACCGAGAGAAAGCATTTTTTCAATTAAAACTTCATGCGAAATAGAATCAAAAGCCTTGGACAGATCTAATAAAGCTGCATGTACGATTTTTTTTGAATCTATTTGATTTCGAATACTTTCTGTCACATAAACAAGAGCATCTTGTGTTGAAATGTTTTTGCGAAATCCGAATTGAAATGGTGTCATTATTTGAAATTTGTCAAGATGTTCTGTTATTTGGGCATGTAAAATTTTTTCAAAAATTTTAGAAAAAGCACAAGTTATTGATATTGGCCGATAATTTTTTGCATCCATTGGGTCATCTTTTTTGAACAAAGGGGTTACGTTTGCTTTTTTCAGTTCGATCGGGAAAATGTTCTCATCTAAGCAAGTATTTATGACAAAAGTTAAATGTGGAACTATAACTGATTGACCGTCAATGATTGCCCAAGCAGGTACGGTACAAGGTCCGAGAGGTTTTCCAACATTGATTTTTCGAACTATATCAAAGCATTGCTTCACTGTAATGTGTTGAAAATGAAAAGATGCAGATTCAGAGGCAGATTTGTTGTAATTCGGAGGCTTTTTAGCGCCGAAAAATTCGCCTAAGTTTGAAAAAATATAATTTAAATGATTGGCAATTTTTTTGTCTTGGGTTATCATTTCACTGAAGGAATTTCGTAGAATTGTAATTCGATGGTTGCCAGAACATGTACCTCTAACTTGGTTAATATATTTCCATTTTTGTTGGATAGTGCTGAGAAGTGAAAAACAATTTTTTGAATGATCGAATTGTTTACTTCTAATCAATTTGCTCATTTGATTACGTAAAAACTGGTACTTTGACCAATTATCGCTTGTGCTTTGACTGCGATATGATCTGAGTGAATTCTGTTTCTTAGTCAACAATTGCTGACATTCTGAATCGAACCATTCCGTTTTCAACACGTTTTTTGGTTTAAAATTACGAACAAATTTTTTTTCGATAGGAGCATGTTGCTGTAGAGCACAAGAAATTAAATAAATCATCGTCGAGAACATGTTTTGTGCGTCTGTACATTGATATAAGAGATACCAAGGAAGAGCGGAGAGTGAATTGCAAAATTCATTTTTCTGATAATTTTTCTTATTGAAAGTCGTAATTATCCTCGGTAAAATTTTGCCGCATTTTATATCCGTCAAAATAAATGAAGCAAAATGGTCGGTTTTATAAGGTGTATCAAAACAAAACTCAATGCCGTTTGTTTCATAGTCACTGATTATGTAGTCGATATGAGTTTTTGTTGAGGAACTAATTCTGGTCTCATCGTTTGGACAAAAAACCTTCAATCCATATGGAATAATTATAGAATCTAAATTTTCTTTTTCTTTGCTATCCAGATAATTTATGTTATAATCACCCAAAAGCGTAATTTTATTAGAAACTGAAAAAGCATTATCTATGTTAAGCGTTAATTGTTCCAAAAAATCAAGATTGGGAATTTCAATTCTTTTGATTTTTTGGAAAAAAATAAATAAACACGTCATATCTCGAAAAGTACGAGGATTGGAGCAGTCATATTTGGAAGCAAGATCCGCAATCCTTGAGTACTGTTAGCACCCAACTACAGAGATAGGAACTTCAAGTTTTGGTTAATTTTGTAATTAGTTTTCTGAAATTTTTTGAAAAAATCACAATAATCGTCGTATCTCGTACACTAAAAGGATTTGGGCATACATAATGGAGGCCAAACTCGGAAACTCTGAAAGACCCCTGACAACATCCCACTATTGGTTGAAAAAAAATTCTTAACAATTGCAAAATATGATATAGCTTAAACATGAAAAAAATCTTTCGTTAAACAGGCAAAAATATTACCTTAAAAAACTTTAAACGTGGCGAGATGGTGAAGCCAGAATTTTAATAAATAATAGATTTAATTTATCGATTTTAAAAAATCTAGCGTGTTGCTCCAAATTGGTACATTTCGAATGAAAAAAGAATTTTTCAAAAATTTAGTGTTGTTGCTGTTTCAAGAGTCGAAGCTGAGTCAAAACGTAGTCGAAAGGGAACTTTGTGCCACCCAATCTGCAAAAAAAGCATTTGGAAAATCAGCATTCTAGTGTTAGAGGACTTAGTGATTGGAATTTGATGAAACGGAGGTTCCAGAATATTCTAAATTTGAATATATATTTTTAAGTTTTGAATTGCGGAGCACCCCTAACAGCACGGGTGTTGGCTTACTGATTGAGTGGAAAAGGAAGTTTCTGCATCTGAGAACAGATCCGAGCCCCCTCCTGTGACATTCGACCAGAATGGCCAAAATACAATTTATGCAGGATTCGAATTTTGAGCAGTAAGCCTTCCGAGTTGATGATTTCGAAGGATTAGCGACGTTATTGGAACGTTTAGCCAAACGGTGAGGGCTAGAATATTCTAGTATTTTAAATTTTCAAAAATTCAAATGATGACGTCACATTTCTGAGAAATGCTGAAACGGCCATTTTAACAAAAAAGCGAGTAAAAAACAGAACAACTTTTATCTGCGATTGCGAACAGTACGAAAATCGAGATTAGAAAACGACAACGAACTACAGAATAGCAGAGAACGCTCCGAGTTGCAACTATTGTGCTGCTACAATAGTTGCAAGGCCGTTGCCAACAACGGTGAAGGGTGAGAACCAGCCTTCCGGATTAGCAAGAAATCAAGAGTAAGGAGCTTGATTCGGCGGATTCAAGAATCCGGAAGGGTCTCGGGACGGAAACTTTTGTTAACTCACATAAACTTTTAGCATCCTGTCATGTCCTGACTTGAATTTAACTGATATTTTGATTAGTTTTGACAAGGATGAGGTGCTAGGAGTTGGGGGAAAGGGTTGATCCATCTTCGATGGAGATGATGATTTTTATCTACTGAACAAAAACAATAGTAATATGATAAGTAGTAGCCCTGTTTTTAGGAGTGACCTCGTGGTCTGGGGATACTGAGACCCAGTCATGAGCTCACTATTTTTGCATGTAATTCAGTTAATTTGAGCGTTCTGGTCGAAGCCGGAGAGCAGTAACGTTTTTGTCGACCCGATGTAAGAAAGACCACCGAAAAGTACTGGCTTGGTAGAGACGGTGAAAAACATGCAAAGCTCTGTTTAGACGCTAGCCAGTCGTCTTAAGACTTAGTTTTGTTATCCGTCGATATGTATCTTCCGGGCGAATGTTACATGTATGTTTTTATGGCGCTCCTGGGTGTTATTCTTTTTTAACATCATGACCGGCAGAACCGTTAACGAGCACTCCGCGCCGAGCGGATGCTCACATTAACGCCCTTAATAGGCCTAAACCGCCGGGGCGGAAGGGTAGTTCGGAACGCGGAGGCCTTCCGAATTGCCGTGAATAGTTTTTTAACCTAGTTAAGACCGAAAATTCACGAACCAGGAAGGGTGGGGGGATCGGCCGTCCCCTCGTCCCCTGAGTGGTTGGTGACCAAAAACACTTAAAGATATAAGTAAAACCAAACAAAAAGTAGCATAGTACCCAAGAAAAACAAAAAACATAAAAAATAACCGAAAAAAACCAAAAACAGTAAAAAAATAAAAAATCAGTAGAAATCATCCCCCCCAGACAAGATGTGATTCAACCCCCCCGTTTGTTGTTGATAGATATATTGTTGTTACAGGCATTTATATCAGTCAGGATCGTTACGATCAATTTTGAGGCCCGTTTGTGAGGCTTGTACTGTAGGGTTATTTGAGCATTTAAGCACGTTAATGATAAATTGCGCTCAATCCGGAGGGGTCAACTGATTTGCGCTCAATTCGGAAGGGTCTTGGGTGAAGACCGATCCGGCAAGCAGTTCAAGGAGCAACAAGAAGGGGCTCAACGACAACAACAATCGACTGTTGGGTATCGTTAACAATTTTTGTATCCCTTTTGGTACAAAAAGTAAGATAGTAATCTGTGGGGGGCTCGACAGTGCTGCACTGTAGTGACCCTTCACCGAACTGCGAATATCCGAGTTAAGCACCTTAATTCGGATAATAAACAAACCCGGAGGGGTATAGTATTACTAATATTATTACTTATATAGCCTATATTAATAGTCTTATATCGTTTTTTAGTGAAAAACAACGAAAACAGACCGGTTTTTAGGGTCAAAATAGCGATATTTTGATTCCCCCACAAGTCGCGATTTTTGAGATATCGATATTTTTGAAACGGAAAAAAGCGCTAAGTTAGTGTGTTACATCGTAACTGCACTACTGTAATAGGTAGAACCGGTTAACTTTAGTTCGGAAGTGGTTGGAACTAGTTTGGTACAAAAAACCAAATTTTCCCATTTTTGATAGTAAGAAACACTATAAAATCAGAAAATTTTTTGAAATCTTTGAGTTAGGACAGTAAAAATAGTGGTTCGGACAACGTCCACTAGTGAATCCACGAGTTTTAAAACCCGCTACCCGAAAGCCTTCCGGGTTGCAGAGAAATCGAACATAACGTGTTTGATTTGGTGGATTCATCAATCCGGAGGGGTCCAGGTAGCATAGTTTTTCGCAAATTTTTTCTACAAAAGCGTTTTAAATCGGGTCTTTTGCATAGAACTAGAAGAGTATAGGCCTTCTGAGCTCGGATCAATAATTTTTAGGTCGAAAGGACCAGATTTGCGGAAAAAGTTAGGCGGAACCTATAAGAGAAGAAATTTTTTGAGTTTGGAAAAAAGACGTTTTGGTTAATAACTTTGGAACTACTGAGCATATCGAGTTGATCTTGGTACCAATAGATCAGAAATTAGCTGAGCTTACTAATAGGATCAGAAATTTTTCGGAAAAACGAGCGTGAAAATTTTTTGAGATTGTTTTTAGCAAATTACACAAATCCGGAGGGGTACACCCTTCACGTTTTATAAATTTTTCTGAAAAACCCTTATACCCCTACCAAAAGTTGATAGCGATTGAACTAAGTAATTTAGGACAGTTCTAGACAAAAAGGGAGGGCTGAAGGCACAAGACAACCATAATAGAGTCGAAATTAGGCAAGTGATAAGACCCTTCACCGTTAGTGTGAATTGTCAAATAAGTGCCTTAACTTCAATCCGGAGGGGTCTAGGAAAGGACCCTATACCCTTCCCAGTTAATTCAAACAGCATAAAAGCTACGCAGAACGTATCCGGAGGGGTACAAGCTGAAATTAGGAAAACTACAAAAAGCTACTTTGACAGAGCTAAGGGCTCCCAATCCGGAGGGGTCGAAATTTTTCAAAGTCAGAGGGGTCCGAATCCGGAGGGGTCTACTTTCAACAAAACCGGAGGGGTCCAAATCCGGAGGGGTCTGCTATTAACTAACTCGGAGGGGTCCAAACGCGG
The DNA here is from genome assembly GCF_963678635.1 of Symsagittifera roscoffensis. Classification (NCBI taxonomy): domain Eukaryota; kingdom Metazoa; phylum Xenacoelomorpha; order Acoela; family Convolutidae; genus Symsagittifera; species Symsagittifera roscoffensis. The sequence goes on along the minus strand of NC_087066.1, from coordinate 10,314,242 downwards.
AGGGGTCCATATTCTGACAGTCCGGAAGGGTCCTATTTGTGCCAATCCGGAGGGGTATTATTTTATTAAGGACTTAGGTAAACGAAAGAAAGACTAAAAAGCGAGAGGTATTAGGTTAGTAATACACAGGCTAGGTATCAGTGACTGCACTGGTAACTTGCCTCTCAAAAAGAACCAGACTAATACAAAACAGGTCCGAACTCGGATATTCGCGACACTAAGTCTAAATTAAAAAGAGCGTGACTCATTGGTGTGGATTGAAACATAATACGTTTTTGGGAAAAGTGACTGCCCTGAGGATTTTAGTAGGTCTAGCTCGGGCAGTCCGAAGGCAGATAGGTAACACAGTACTCGGTGGGTGCAATAGACGCCCACTTGAGAAAATTACTGCCTTCAAAGTTTTGTCTGTTTGGTGCAGCACCAAGCAGGGAAAGCTTTTTCTTTAAAAGACAGGTTCGACTATTGTACTGCGACCGACTAAGAGTACAAGACACATACGTTTTTTTATATATACATTCATATTGTGTCAATATATATTTTTTGTTTTTGATTTTAAATCAACCTAAACTGTGCTTGATTGGGTAGTGACTACACTATCTTTTAAATTGACTGATAACATCATATTGTGCTAGTTTCCAGATCTTTGGACCGATAATCGGCTAGTGTGAATAAATTTTATACAAACTGTACTCTGACAACATACAGGGATTCGTGGTCACTATTTAATAGAATCTGGTGAAATTTATTGTGTTGTGTCATTATTATTGTTAATAAAACTATAAGGTCTCTAGCAATTGAGTCAAGAGTAGGCATAGGAAAGTGACAAATAAAGAATGAGTTTAGACAAGTCAAGGATACCAAAACGAGGTAGTAGCACTAGGAAATTCATACCTGAAAAGCAAAGAAAAACGATGACCGATCCTTTTGTGGATTGGATCAAGCGAACCCGGTCCGATAAAGAGGGGACGGTTTCAGGCAGAATGGTTGAAACGAGAAATCAAAAGACCTCAGAAGAGCGAAGAGAACTGTTAGAAGTGGAGGTCAATACGGACCATACCATGAACGACAACCAGGGAGTAAATGGACTGGAAGGGAGAGGCAGAAGACTGGCGAGTGAATCTACTCCGGTAGAACAAGGCCATGATTTTGCCACTTCCACCGGGACGTTGGATCGAGAGGAGATGTCGGAACTGTCCGACATCTCAACTGAAGTAACGGCAACTAGAAGATCTCCGACAGACAACACTATGATGGCAAGCGGAACTGGAAAACAAACAACCTCATCATCGTTCTCAGAAAGAATGAAGAACACCTTCGGAAACATCTTTCCATTCAGCATGGGAGGAGGAGCAGGAAACGATGGGGAGTCCCAGGAGGAAGAGGATGAAGAGGAGCAAGGGGACTTTGGATCTCAAGTCAGTCTCAATAGTTCGATCCAGGAGAGTGAGGCACACGTCGGAAGAGAGACTGGAACCATGGATAAATTTGGTGTAGTGACAACGATAAGCAAAGAGGCAAACACACCGGGCCAGTCGAAGGACTTCGCGATTAGGACAAGTTCGGAGCCACAACCTGAAGAGAGTAGAACCAGAGGGCTTGGCAACGCGTTAGCGGATCCTGAAATAGATAATGAAAAGACGTCAAGACAGAGAGTCAAGGCCCGGATCTCGACCAGCACGAAGCTACCTGGGACCGACAGAGTTACACCACCACTAGTGACGCCACTCATGGATAACGGGGCAGCACTAGAGGAAGCCTTAAACAACATAGTGGGCAGTTTAGGAGAACAAAATGAACAGATGTCGATAAGGATGAGTGAACTGGAAAGAGCAGTTCACATTGAAAGAGAAAGTCTGCGGGAAGAAATAAACCGCAACAGACAAGAAGTTGGCAGAAGCGAAAAACGCTTGAAAGAAAGAACGGACGAACATATGACGAGGAACTTGTCGCGAATGACAAGAGAGGCGGAACAGAGGGAGTTACGCTTAAGAGCCGACATGGAGAAGTTAAGAATTCAGCAAGAGCAGTCTCTTGGGTCTCTTGACACAAAGATAGATGCGATAATGGAGAGGCGAACTCAGGCTATCATGGATAGGTTGGACGGGCTACTAAGCAGCAAGAGTGGACCAAAAGAAGGAGAGCCGAACTCGGGAGGTCCCAGCAGGGAACCGAGGGTGAACTTCAATGAACATCAAAGGAGGAAGACGTATGGATCCACTAGAGGCAGGGGCAGTTCATCAGGCTATGCCACAAGGGGTAATACAGCATGGGGCCCGAACAGTAGAGCGAGTTCAACGGGGAACAGACAAACCTCGAACGAACGACCAACGCAAAGCACACATGCGACTGGGAGAAGCGATTCTGGCAACATGGGGCATACAAGCCCGAGGAGGAGTCACATGGGCCAAGCGGGAAACGCTCAAGGTGATTCGGATTGCAGGGATGCACCGCACACAGAGCCTTCGACAAGGTGTGAGGACACTCAAGCGGGACACTCAAGGGATGCTACGGCAATGGCCACAGCATTTGAACCCCTGAACAGGTCTTTGGAGACATTCCTGACGCGGTTATCTAGAACCAATGAACGCAGTGAAAAGTCCAGAAGAGTCTTTAAGAAGCCAAGATGCTACAAGGACGAATCTGATGGCTGTATTGATACCTGGATAGAGGTAATGAAGCTGCATTTCGAGGAAGAGGACTTGTCGGAGAGACAGGAATGCAGCGCGCTCACCAGCAACTTAGAAGGGGCAGCCCTGAACTGTGTCATGGCTAAGAAACAGTATCAACGTGACACTGCTGAGAAAATCTTCGAAATCTTGTTAAACCGTTTCGGATCAGGGGTGCAGGGGCACCAGGCGATGATGCGCTTCGAGAAACGGAGGCAACGAGAAGATGAAACAATAGACAAGTTTCTCGATGATTTGGAAATGCTGAGAAGACGCAGCCAACCGGATGAGTCAAACCGAAGGACGAACCTGGCCGTAGCCTCAAAATTCATCGATGGTGTGAAAAATGATGAACTTCGTACGATGCTAGCAACGCATTACACACCACTATCAACTAATGCGCCAACACCGGAGGAGTTGAGGCTCAAATCAAAAGAGTATCTTTTGTTGAAACCTCCTTCGAGATCTGGATATTACAAGAACAATTATGGCAATTTTAACAACGGACCAGCTAACCAAGGGAACAATTGGTACAAACCGAGGGATGATATGGACAAGAGACGTTCTTGTGCTAATTGCAGTTCAACAGACCATCATGTGTCAGCATGCCCAGCTTACAAACAAGGCATGAAAGCAATAGGCTTTAGCCTCGAGGACGAAGATGCGTCAGAGTTGGATCATGAGGATTTCATGAGAGGAGTAATTGCGAAATTTGGCCCGAGGTGTTTCTTTTGTAACTTGGAAGGTCATTTTAAATCAGATTGTCCGCAATTCTGGGATGCAGTAGCAGACATCAAGCATCCAAGGCATGAAGAAGCTTTGTCAGGAGTGAAAGCAAGCAAGGCTCGACTTTTGAGCGAAGCAGAGGCACGCAGGAAGGACAAACCTCAAGAGCTGGCGGCAAAGAAAATGCAAGCAGTAACAGAAGAAGCACGTGAACCGGAACCAGCAACTGCGGCCGATGACTTCAAGATTGATTATAAGGCAGCCGCAAAGGATGCTCTAAATAGAGTACAGCAGGAATTGGTGACGAAAGAGATCGAACAAAAAGTGAAACTTGAACTGGAAAATGAAAAGCTTCAGGAGCAACTGAATACCTTCGAGGCAACGGAGTTCGAAGAGACGAAAACACCAAGCAGTTTAGATATGAAACTTAAAGTGATCTCCGGTAAGAGGTTCGGCATGGCGCCGCAGGGAAAGAAGATACAGTCGATAATCTCAGTGGCTGGACACCAGGTAATAAGAAATTTGAGTGAACCATCAGAGTTCACTTTAATGCATTTGGACACATATGCAGATTATCTGAGGCAGGTGGAGCCACGCACTGAGTCGAGAGCTGTGCGAGCACTACTAACGACGGGTGGCCCTCGCATGAAGAAACTTCATGGACGCTACTTGGAGGTCTATGGGCCGTATCAAATAATGCTGAACGTGGATGGAATCAGCATCTACACCAGGACTTACATAACAACAGATGATGACCAAATGGGGCAGATCTATTTGGGTGAAGAGGAACTCAAAGTCCGCAGGATAGGCCATGACGCCATGATAGAACAAGACGCGGTACATATTGGATATGAAGCAGATGTGACAGCACACCTGCTTGACACCAACGGAACAAAAATCGGAGTCACAGGGCTTCTGGACACAGGCGCGGTGGTGAGTGTGATGCCGATAAAAACCTGGGAGAGAATGGGCTTCACGCGGGAAGATCTGATTCCTACGAATCTCCGACTAGCCGCTGCAAATCGAGGAGCTATCTACGTAGCCGGAAGAACACCGGTGACGGTCCTTCACATGGGAGGACGGAACCTTTGGATGAGCTTCCTGGTGGTAGAGAATCTGGACGACGCCGACCAATTCATCTTGGGCAGAGATTTTGTCAGGAACTTTGACGTGATGATTGACTTGAACAACGGTCTAATACGGATTAGAAACCCGGACCGAAAGTATGTTAAGAGACCAAATAATAGGATAATAACAGACGAGAATAAGGTACCAGTTTTTTTGGATAGAAAAGTAAAGTTACAACCAGGACAAGCTGTAGTAGCAATTTTTAGAATGAGAAATTTAAATTCGTTAAGTGATAGCAAACAGGTTTGCTTAGTACCGAATCCAAATAGTCAGAGTTCGGTGATTTTAGGCCGGAGCTTCTCGGTAACGCAAAACGGAGTGTGTGTCAGTGTGTTGTTGAACACACTGGACACCACGGTTTCAATCCAGCGTGGAAAGAAGCTTGGCTACGCCTTGCCGATGAGGACCGACTATGAGGAGACAGAAAACTCGAAGAAATATAGTGTGAAAGACTGTCCTTATCATGCAAATAAAGATAAAATCTTAAAGAGAATTAATGAATTAAAATCTATTCATAAATTGTTTTCAATGAAATCCGAAACGGACGACGGCTTATCAAGCTGCTCGAATTTTCCGGAACGCCCCTCGTCATATGAACTAGATTCTGACAAACCGGTTTTGCCAGAAATAAAACATTTAAAAGGAAAAATAGGTGAGGGAGATTTTGAAAAATTGCGGGACCTCCTAAATCGGAACGCCGAGGTATTTTCAAAACATAAGGCGGACATCGGTTGCTGTAATTTCGTCGAACACGAAATCGAACTAGAAGAGGGCGCCGTTCCCCATAGGGAAGGCGCAAGGCGAATGACGCCACATAAATCGGAAGCGTGCCGAGCGGAAATAGAAATGTTGCTTGAATACGACATGATAGAACCCTCGAAATCACCATGGGCTTGCGGAGTAGTAATGGCGAAAAAGAAAGGGGGGCAGCTTAGATTTTGTTGCGACTTTCGTTACTTGAACGCGGTAACGATTAAAGATGCGTACCCGATACCGCGAATAGACGAGAGCCTATCCAAACTTGGTGATGCAAAGTTCTTCACCACATTGGACTTGGGTTCTGCCTTCTGGCAGGTTCCTCTGCGAAAGAAGGACAGGGAGAAAACCGGATTCGCGTGCGAATTGGGGTTGTACCAGTGGAAGAGGATGCCCTTCGGCTTGTGCAATGCAACAGCAACCTTTCAAAGGCTGATGGCTCAGGCTTTGACAGGAGTGACCAAAAAGTACGGGAATCTCTTGATGTGCTACGTGGATGACGTAGTCATAGCGACACCAACCCTGGAGGATCACATTGATCGACTCGATGAGGTCTTCGGATGTATGAAAAGAGCAGGCTTGAAATGCAAACCATCGAAATGTGAAATCCTTAGGGATTCGATCAAGTACCTGGGAAGAATGGTGGACCGGCATGGTGTGAGGCCAGATCCAGAAGCAGTAGAGGCTGTGCTGACATGGAAAGCTCCTAGAACGGACACACAGCTCATGAGCTTCCTAGGGTTTGCCAATTACTACCGAGAATTCATAAAAGGATACGCGGACAAGGTGTACCCGATGCAGAAGCTGATGCGCAACAAAGGGAAAAAGTTCGAATGGAACGATGAGGCACAAGTTGCTTTCGAGAACATAAAGCGGGAACTGTGCGAAGCGCCAGTGCTGGGCATGCCTACAGAAAAGGGCATGTATGTTCTTGACACAGACGCATCGGTGGTGGCCATCTCAGGAATATTGCATCAAGAGCAAGAATGGAACGGAAGAACAGTCCTCCGTCCCATTGCATACGGCAGCAAGGTCTTGAGTGACACAGAGATGAAATATGGCGCACCGAAAGCAGAAATGTTTGCAGTAGTCACCTTCGTGGAAAAGTACCGTGCATACTTGGGGAGCGCTCCCTTCAAGTTACGCGTGGACAACAGAGCGTTATCCTGGTTGAAGACCTACTCGATGGATCAGAGTTATATTGGTAGATGGATAGTAAGATTGGATGGCTACCATATGATAATCGAACACAGGATGCGTGATAAACATCAGAATGCTGACAGTCTCAGCAAGAAAACTGAGTTCTATGAAAGATTGGAGCAGAAGCAGGCCAATCAGGCGGAAGTAAAGGAGGGATTCTCGTTTCTGGACAAAGAAACTTATGAAGCGCTTCCCTTAACGAGATGGTTGGATAAGTCTGGACATCCAATTCCGGGGCATCCTGAGTTACCTGTAGAGAAAGCAGCCGAGATAAAGATCCTGTCAAGGGAGGACCCGGTCCCCTTGGATTTGTTGCTGCGCTCGAACCTGGTCCAGCAAGAACTCTCTCGCATGAATATAAACAGCCTCTCATTATTGGATAAAACGGTGCAAGTCACACCACAAGTGATGCGGATACTGGGTGGATTGTTAGAAAGAGAAGTGACCAGAGATGACCCCGAGTGGACAGCAGCAGTGGCATCGCTAACAGTCAGTGAGAAAGTGAAGATCATGCCGTCCAGACAACAGCACGAAGAGAACAAGAGGGATTGTAGGACAATAGTTCAGCAACTAGTATCCTCAATACCCCAAGAGATTTTAACCAGTACTTCTTACGGACAGAAAGGACGGGAGAGCGGCAAGCAAAAGAAAACTGTCACCTTTGTAGACCGGGATAAAGAGGGTGGAGTTGTAAAACAAAATCTGCTGCAAGACTATTTGTCTGGGGAGAAGGATAAGGAGAAAAACCAGCGATCACAAGATCAACACCCGGGACAAGGAAATTTGTCCGGGGAGTCCGAGATAGACGAGAAAATTCCTGATGAGAAACAGGACCTAGAGAACAAAGTTTTGTCCGGGGAGTTCAGATGGATGCGAAGGAAATACGGACATGATCTGGAGGAGCGTGCAGTCTCCAGCACAACACCTTCGACGGATGATAAGTCAGAAAGCTCGAGAATGAACACCTATTCAGACAGGGATTCGACCTCGGGATCAGAACTGTCAGAACTGGCGATACACACGCTACTAGTGGAAACTCGGGCGAGAAACCTGGACAGAGAGGTGTACCAGGATCCTGACAGTGATCGCTACCTAATACCAAGCGAAAGAGTCTTTGACAACGCAGCGGATGACTTAGAAACGATAGCGGTATCGAAACGTTCGATAAGCCTGTTGCCGCAGAAAGAGGTAGTCAGGACTGATCTTCAGCCGTTTCAACAAGAAACACAACCGTTGGCGAAGATTTGGTGCGTTAAGATGGAAGAAGACACACATCAGCCCAACGAGCTGAACAGTCAGATGAGAGTCATGAAGACGTACTTGAAGGCGAGATACAGACTCTCGGACCTTCTAAGGGCGCAGAGAAATGATCGCATGACAAGCAACCTAAAAAGGTGGATAGAAAACGGTGCACCTGACAAAGGTGATCTGGAAGAAGACAGCTATAGGATCCTGAGACAATACTTCATGCAGAAGGAGGGGAGATTATATCTGAACAAGGACGGGATCGTGGCTTGCAGGAGAAGAGAAGAAGACAAGGTCTTATACAAATATAACGCGATAGTGTTGCCGCAACTCTATCAGACAGAACTATTATTCAGGTCGCATGATCAGATGGGCCATCAAGGGATCGACAAAGTGTATCAGAGGATCCTGAAGCGCTTTGAGTGGCCTGGGATGAAAAAGGCATGCGAGAAATGGGTGACAGCATGTCTGTCATGCCAACAGGTCAAGGATCCTAGGAAGTTGCGATTTCCTTTACAATCAATTGAGTCGTCTGAATTCAACGAGGTGGTGCAGGTAGATCACCAGAAGATATGCATGACAGACAGCGGTTACAACCAAGTCTTGGTCATGATAGATCACTTCACGAAGTATGCAGAGGCCGTGCCCTGCATAACTGCCTCGGCGGAAGAGACATGCGACCACCTGATCAATACGTGGATAGCAAGACATGGATGTCCAATGACGTTTCAATCGGACAATGGAACGGCTTTCGTAGGCGAGCTTACGAAAGAGCTTATGAGACGGTCACAAGTCGCTCAGGCTCACTCCACGACATACCACCCTCAGACGAATGGCTTAGTGGAAAGACAGAATAGGACGTTAGTGTCGATGCTGAGGGTATATTGTTCCAGGTACATGACCGATTGGGACAGATACCTTCCACAGGTGATGGGAGCTTATAATAGCACGCAACACTCCACCACTGGAGTCAGTCCACACATGATGCTGACGGGACACGAGAAGTTTTTACCCTTGACATTCTTCTACCCAGAGTATGAGGGAAAGAAAACATCCCCACAGGTCTACGTGAGGGATGTGATCAGACGCCAACAGGAGTTGAACGACTTGTGTAGACGAAACACTCAGCAGGCACAGGCAAGGCAGAGGAAAAGATTCGACAAGAAAGCAGCTGGTGCAAAGGCTTACTCGGTGGGAGACTACGTATGGGTATTTCAGAACGTTATACCACCGAAAGGGACGAAAAAGCTTCTGAAGAAGTGGAGGGGACCCTTCATGATTACAGAGGTGCACCAAGAGGGACGCTTTTATAGACTGAGTACTGGCCGAGCCGCCCACTACGAGAACATCAAGCCACACAATCCATCGACAGAAGACTGGTGTATACCTGCAGACATGGAAGAAGGGGATTATCTAATGATGGATCCTGCTTGTGAGGTCAATGAAAAAGGCACCAGGGAGAAGAACGATGGAAACGAAGTCGTAGAGGAAGGTACGGATACACCATTGGACCTGGATCCAAACGAACAGATCGAAGCGGACGATGAAACCTTGCCCTACGCAGAGGAAGATTGGCAGGATTCCGAACAGACAGAGGTTCCCAAGAACATGGAACCAGATCTTCCGTTCACGATGCAGACTCGTCAGAAAGACGGGACGAGACTAAGAAAGAAATACAATCCTTACGGTGACGACTTTGTAGTGGATAGGATAGATCTAAAGAAAATAGTGGAGGAAGTAGTGGGTTTAGAGGAAATAACAGTGTCACAGGACATTGACATAGTCGATGATCACAACGATGAGTGGGTTGACGACTGGTCGAAACCCGAGGTGGAGTTCGACGATGAGCAACAGCAGTCAAATGAACAAGACCTGACGAACCTGCGTGTCTTAGAGTGGCTGAACGAAATGACATCAGACCCTGAAAAGACCAGCGTTACGATTCAAGACGTAGATCGCGAAAGCGCGAAATACATTAAGACCGAACGAGATGATCCTTCCTGGGCTGCCCAGGAAGGACAACTTCTCATTCCAGCTTCTAATCTTGACTTAATACCCGGTATGCGATCGACGGGGACGCCGATGGATATTTTTGTCCGGGGAGTGGGGGTAGGACTTACCCACACTGAAAACTTGATAAAAAATTTGAGAATAGCAAGAGAAACAGGAAACTTAGAAGCAGAAACAGGTGAAGAACCTAAGAAACCTGACATAGGCAGGGTAGTTGAGTCATATTTTAATTTACCAAATGAATATTCTAGTAACATAATACTAACTGACAGTGATTTCATACTCACAAACAGAACATGTGCGGTAGCTATCACCGCAGACATGAGTTTTAGGACGGCGCTAGCGGAAGATTTTAAGAGGGAATATAAAAACGTGGAATTCCTTTGGAAGCAAAGACCAGGGATAGGGGGCGTAGCAGCCTTACCCCCGGCGGTGTCGCAGATAACGGGAAAGTACTTGTGCTTCTTGGTAACGAGGGCGACGGAGAAGTAGCACGTGGGCCCAGAAAACCTAGTCTTGTCTTTGACGAGGCTGAGGGACTTCCTTGTGGAAATGGACGTGAAGGAGCTCTCGCTTCCAGTGTACGATCCAAATAGAGGAAGACTGCATCCTCGTGAATTGTACGCGCTTGTACACGTGATATTCTCTGATACGAACATACAAGTATATCTACATAAGAAATATTACTTAAGTATAGGCTGAGTGATGTGCGAGAGGGTGTTAGGCCAAAGACTAAGTTGTGTGTAATATGTGAGAGGTGCGTTATGTTATGTTATGTGTTAGGTTATTAAGATCATGGGTAAGTAGGGGTTAGTGACCATGAACAACTAAATGACGATCTTGGGAATAGATCCAAAGTTTGGACTGTCCAATCTTAGGTCGAATTCCAAAATTTTAGAAACCAATTGATTTTAATAAATTTTAGGATAAATATCTTTTTATCTGAACTGTCTTTAAGCTAATTTTAACGATGTATGTTAAGGTGAAATTGACAAGTGTGACATTCGTGATTTCTTTTCTAGATCCTGATTGATCATTTAATTGCTCACTTGAGTCAAAACTTGAAATCGAAATCAAATCAAACTTGGAAAGAACAGTATGGACAATTTCAACCTGGATGAATTGATGGACCTGGCAGAGGCATATGTAGGACCGATGGTAGATGCGATCTATCGTCGGCTGATCGAACGAGACTTCGCTCTGGAGGACCCAGAGGTGGTCATGTGGCTGACCGCCCTGATTAACATCTTGGGGCACGACAACCGTGGGGACCGCCCCACGGAAGTCCTGTTGATGGCAGCATATGGAGAAAGAGGAGTACTAGACCGCCCGAACATGAGAGTGATGAGGTGGAGAAACGGGGCTCTCTCAGGGAGTGACTTGGCGAATGAGCCTGGGTTGGGAAGTTCTAGGACTTACCAACCAGGTGAGATGCCAATGCCCTCCAAGCCCAAACCTGGGCTGACGAGAATGCATCGGGAGATGAACAGCGAGGCGACCTCGTCTGGTTCACCACTGAGAGCAGCTGTGCCACCAAAAGGGGCGAAAGTAACACAGAAGGTTCAGACGAACCAAACCATACAAGATCTGGACGAGATGAACGATCAGTTGAGAAGTACGAAGAAGGAGTTAGACGATATGACGAAGACCATGCTGGCGATGGAGGAAGACCGGGACATGTGGAGAAAGTTGTTTGAAGACTGCAACAAAAAGCAGGGTCAAGAGATCGAACGCTTAAGGCAGGAATACAAAGAGCGATCGGAGCAGGTGGCGTTGACGACGTCCATTGAGAAAATGATACCTGCAAGGGATATTCCTCGTGGGCAGTCCCCGATGGAGCTCTTGACACCTCGAGAAATGAGTCAAACAACGGAGACACGGCTTCCAGCAGAGACGAACCGAGTAACAATCCCGGATCCTAGTGACACCTTGGGTGATCCCGTCGTAGAACAGACAGTGAGAAAACTGATAGAGACCGCTGGACGATTGGTCGCTAACAAGAATGCACCAGGTTCTGGGGTGACTGCACCCTATGGAACGATTGACGATACGGGCAGAGTACAACTCTCCCAGACAGTAATCAGACAAAGGATGAGTAACGTGACACCACTCATGGGGAACTCGAGAATCCCAGAGAGGAAAGTAAGGAAGATGCCAGCGAAGAAAGTGTCTCGTGTAATAGACGTGCAGAAGAATAATCAATTGAAGTATAGTTTCACGGGAGTTCCGGAGACAGATCCGAGAGCCTGCTTCAATCGAGCTACCTGGAGCCCGGCTGTGAACCTGCAGCAACCACCACTCGGGACATCTCACCTGATATTGGGAGACAGCTTAGTCAGAGTGCTGTCGAATTTGAGGACCTCATGGGTCACCACGGTGATGGCCTTTGGAGGCGCGACGATTGCCCAATTATATCGCATGGTGGAGCTGATGAATCCAGGGAAGATACCCAATGTGATGATCTTAGTTGGGACGAATGACATCTCCAGAGGATCAGATGAGCAGGAAGCACTGTGGGAAGCGATGATGGTGTGTTTGTTTACTACTCTCTGGCAGAAGTTCAGTTGCGCGGTACTGACCGTTTGCACGGTGCCAATGAACACAAGAAGCCTGACAGCATCAGGAAGAAGGCACAACGAGGGAGTCATGAGATGGAACAACATCTTGAGAAACCTAGCAAATCGAAACGCCGGAAGAATGATCCTCATGGACATTGAACATGAATTGAGAGCCATGGATCAAGCCAGACTGGCCACAGATGGCATCCACTTCGACAGTGTCGAAGGACAAGCTTGGTTGAATCGAGTCTTCCAAGAACGGTTGGATGAGCTGGAAGCAGAACTCTTTGACACAGGAGTGCTGAAGGAAGAGGGAACGGTGAGTGATACGGTGATCACCACCTTTGTGCCTCCTAACCTGGAAACACGCTTGGGTACGGTCCCAGCCGCCATAAATTACCGGCAACAAAGCTCCAGTGAACCAGGTCGAAGAACAGACGTACAAGATCGGTTGGGAGAAGCACCGATGAGGAGGACAATCCATCCTAGGAAAAGGATAGGACCTGTCAACCAACCAATCGAGGAAGTAGCAGGCACATCCAGATCGGACACTAGATCGGAGACGACGAGTACCAGTCGAGAGGAGAGACCGAGCAGAGGCTCATTGATGTGGTCGCGATCCATACCGTCTCCTTGGCATATATACAAAGAAGAACTAATGAAGCTGGACCTACAGAGAGTGAGCTTCATCGAAGATGCAAGGAGGATGCTGAATGGAGCGACGCTATCCGTCAGCAGATTGTACTCGATAACCGGCGTAGACTGGTTGATAGCCGCTAGCATAAATTTCAGCTCCACGACGGCCTTGAGATTTGCCGACTTGGAGGGACTGCCCTCCAACAACACAATAGGACCTGTGAATGCAAGACCGTTGCAAGATGTGAGATTGAACCATGATGAGAGGAATCGTGAAGAAAGGCCAGGAAGATTCCTGACGGCGAGAGCGCCGATTGGACAACACGTGAAGATATTTAGGCAATTGACGACACCACCTGGTCATGTGAAGGAGAGAGTGTACCCAAAACTAGTGAACCAAGATGGTGATGCCCAGAGATATGGCGGATTGACAGCGATAAAGAAAGATGAGACCATCTTCGCCGCCTACGACAAAGCAGAGATGAGAAAGGCCAAAATCATGGTAGTAGCGAATTCAGAGTTCGTGTACACCTCTAAGTCTTTGTTTTGGCCGGACGTCATAATGCTGGCCGCAGTTGACCTAGACCTATTGCAATCAGTGTCATTGGCTATAGGGGTACAAAGGCAGACAGAAATGAACCCGATAACGATTGTGTTTGCTGGCATCAATGACCATCTACACAGTAGAGGTTTTCTGAGCAGGCTCAGAGATCCTGCAACAGCAGAAAACGCAGTATGGCCCGCGATAAAAGACATCCTGGAGTCAATGGGTGAAGTGGTAGACGCGACAAAGGAGGGATCATTCAACAAAGTGACATTGAGAGTAGTATTTGCGTTGTCTCCGGGATATGCATATCTCCCGGATGAACTGAAATTTGTGTATGCAATGGTAGCCTTACTTTCGGAGGGAAAATATGATGTGATCATATCAGCCCCGAATCGCATGATAGAAATGGAGAACCTGAGGCCACTTAAGGCTGAACTGCCTGCAGTATGGTCAGATATCTCAAACGCGATGAGAGGGTTCAAGGACCACGCGCTACACATGTTGGTGTTGGACGAGGTGCTGGGGTTGGAACTGTCCAACTTCAGTCGGCAACTCAAACTGAAACCAGGAATAGATGACGACCATCGAGTGATCACGGCGATGTCCAACGACTTGTGGTTCCGAGCAATGGAAGTGGCGAGTGAAGACACGAGAAGAAAGAATTCACTGGAGACGAGAGCTCATCTGGAAGCGATGGTGCTGAGAACCAAGCCGGAAGCAAACCAGTGGCTACACCTGAATCCGAGAGTAGCGGCATTGGGTGCAGATGCTTTTCAGCAAGGCCCAGTAATGATCACTAAGATACACGCCTACTTGTGGAAGGAGGTGAACCTGGCGGAAAATGCCGGAGAAAAGACAGCTGAGTTCGTGAACAGAATGTGTCAGATTACTCTGGAAACCTTCTGGACCCAGGAAGTGAAAGGACAGGAGGGATTTGAAAGGACAGACAGCATGCTAGAAGGGTTGGGAGCCGGATGGACCGCGTCCTTCTTGGCAAAAGTCTACCCGAAAGTCTCGCACTACTTGATAAAGGAATTCCTCCAAGCGGTAGTGAAAGTATCGATAGTGGAATTAATAGCCCTGTTCGTGACATTTGGGGCGGAGAATTTCGTGAAAGGACCGGTGATACTGCTTACGGATGGAATACAGAACCTGCGACTAGATGGACTTCTGACATTGATCGCAATAACCCACGGAAACTTGGGAGGACTGATGAAACTGGCACGTTGTCCAGAGCAGATGAAAGAGAGAGTGAGGAATCTGGATATGAAGAAATCCACAGACTCGTGGAACAAAATAAGAGACCTGAGACACACTCTTATCCAGTATCTCTTGCAGCAAAATCGCTTTGGAACCGGAGAAGACGAAACAATTGATAGAGGGGAAGATGTTAGACGACATGTTGGAGGCATGCCGCTATTAACAGATCTGAGCTTGGCTATGAGGACCGATCCCTTGGCGCTGATCAGAGGAGTCACGGAGTTCGTGACAGTGATCTATGGACCAGCAGTCACCTTTGCGTTCCCTGACGTTAAAGTGGAAGCATATAGGAGGTCGGTGTTGCACTTGAACCTCATATCGGCAGTGGACGGTAGTACACTGAACTGGTGTGAGCAGCACGCATTGCGAGAGCTCATGAGTGAAGATCTGTTATTTGCGAAAATATCGGAGCCAGAGATGACAGTCATCAATTTTGACGATCACTTCTGTGACCGCATGGGAGAAGTAGAAAGAGGGCACATCGAGGTGTTTCCAAAGCTTTGGAATCTGAGGCCCTATGACAAAACGAATGGCGAAATGACCAGAGTGCCTCGTCTCACAGCAGCGTATCACAAGGTGAGAGAAGAGACGAAGGACTGGGGCGATTACAAGAAGCTACCCGAAGCAATCCCTGAATTCCCTCTGATAAGAAGGATGTTGCTCGGAGCAGTCTCCGTAGTACAAACTCCTAGGTTGAGAGCATTCGAAACCAATGAAAGGAGAGTAGGGAATTTCTCGGCGACGATGGATCCATACTTCGTGGGGAGAAATGCCGCCGTGTTACAGTACACACGATTTGCGTACACGGATCAAGCGACGAGAAGGCGAATAAGCAACGCTGCTACTCCCAAGCCTGAAGGATTTGATGAGGAATGGAGGGGACTAGGCTTAGCTCCAATGAGGATGAGAGGCAGGACTGAATTGCCTGAAGCCTCAGTAATCCTGACCAGTGTGAGAAAAGAGATGAAAGCTGCGGGAGTATTGCAGACGAGAATTTTCCTAGCACCCTTCGGCTGCGAAGAAATCAAAGTGGTCCATGGAGAAGAGGAAGATAAATCAGCCGGTACATTGCTCATACCGAGATTCCAGGAAGAAGCTGACAATGACAAACAAGGACCATCGAACTCGAATAGGGACAAGTCAGAAGGAGATGACGGACAGGGTGGAAACCGTCAGACTGAAGAACCCATGCAACAAGATCAAGCTGGTGGGGAGGACGACAGGGCATCGACAGGAGGAACATCCAGCCTGGATTTCAATATCTTCAGTGATCTTGAGAATAATGCAGACACGTTGGAAACGACTGAGCCAGCGGATGAAGGCATCTCGACACTGGAACCTCCGTCAGCCTTTGAGGAGATGAAACGGAATTTGCCGGAGAGCAGCTCTCCTGGCAATACAAGAAATAACGATCAGAGAATCCTCATGGAATCACCTCGGAGGAGAAGAATAGAGGCCTCAGCCAGAGTACCTTTCTTGGGAACGCTACCCGAAGAAGAATGGGAAGTACATCACCGAGACCACGAGAGTAGGACGGGATGTAAGCTGGACAGAGTGGCGTTCATGGAAGAAGTCTGGACTGTGATTCAGAGCTATGGGACCCAGTCCATTCTCAAAACAGGTCTCAATCAACCCTTGATGAGAGAAGTACTTGACAAGCTTGATGAGTGTGAAGGGAGACTGAGTGAGTTATTGATCGACTCAGCCACTGATGAGAGTGAAGCGAATTCTCCCATCAAGATGACACCGCAGGACAATGAAGGAGAGGTGGTGTACCTGTCAAGGACCAGGAGAGGAACGATGCGATCGAAAATGGTGATCGATAAAATCAATGCGATGAAAATGAAGTTAGGCAGCAGAGTGATGCCGAGGAGGATTGGAAAGACGAAAGTGGATTCGGAAATATCGATGAAAGCTGGTAACTCAGCGAAAAGAAAACGAGTCGAGGAAGTCATGGATTTGGGGCAAGGTGATTATCAATTGTCTGGCACAGATAGAATATTAACTGATATAGCGATGGTGCCACCCATTCTCATGGCGGGGATAAAGTCAACCGGCTATAAATCCAAAAGGAGTGACCGCACTCTGACTGGAGCAACTTTAGAAATGGAAATACTCAGTCAATGTGGAGAGAGTAAAATGAGGGACTTCAAACCATCTCCCATGAATCATGGAAAAGGGAGTGTTGCAGGACAACTGACACCAGTGGAATACAACCGACTAACAGTGTCGGAGACAGTGTCGATAGATGAACCCACCGGTGGATACATGGAGATGTTGGAATACCGGAACTCGGCTAGAGGGTATGTAGTGGCCCTGGAAGACGAAAAAGCCATGGAGGGTTATCTGGAAATGATGTTTCAAGGCACCACCCTCAAGCAGAAGGCGTATGGAACTTTGGCGTCGTCTGACGTAGAGGCGGAGACGATCGAGCAGTTAGTGAGCCTTCCATGGAAAGCAGTAGTATTGAGGTATTTCGAAGAAGAAATGAGGACTACGCCAAGAATACATGCTCTCGTGGCAGTACCTTACGTAAGGACAGAATTACAACTCAGGCTCGCCTGGTGCATGATGGGACTGACTCACGAAGAATATGATTCGGAAGAAAGGAAGAGATCAAAGGAGGAAAAAGTTTTCCTTATGACGAATCTGAGGGATCTGATAGTCCAGGAGGGAGCAGCAGTAGCGTGTGCAAAGCGGAGAGACGCTCTCTGTTTCATTCGATTCCTGATAGAGCAGATCTCAGTACCTGCATTAAGCACTTGTGTTAAAATGTTGAAGGAAGGCGATGAGCGAACGAAAGCCATGTTCTTACTAGCAATGCTGGATATGCAGCAAAGTAAACCGATGAGGGTGAACATGAAAGAACCTGAAGAATTGGAACCCATGAAAAAGATAGACGAGATCAGGAGATTCTCAAACAAGGAGTTGAGGCTCACTAAAGAATCTATGGGAGCATTGCCGAAATCCAGTGAATACTGTGGACCGATCAAGAAGAAGTCATATAGCTATGTATCCGGGATCATAGGGATAGCGTACAATCCTTTCCTGAGTGAAGACATACGTGATTGCTTCTTTGATTATGAGCAGGCGGTGTTACTAAGGTTCTGGACGTCCAGAATTGTAACGACTAAGAGCGTTAACAATCCACAGGCCAAATTGGGATTGGTCTTGGAAGAAGAGGTAACTGCACCTTCAGTACCAAAATCCGACAAGAGAGTGGAATTTGGGTTGGGATTCTCAGATGAATTACTGAGAACGAGCTTGATGGCAGTGTGGGAATTGATGAAGCCATCATGGTGTCCTAGTCCCAACGCTGACTCAATATTACGGGCGACACAAGACATACAGAGGGAACTGAATGCGGACTGTAACCTGCGTGACCTCAACATCATATATAATGTGATGATAACAGCCTCTAAGAGCAACGGAGAAGATAGAGTGGAGTTGCCTGGCTGGGGACCAGAAGACTGGGTCAAACCTGGTAGCTGTCTGGCGGAAGTCTGTGGACTAGAGGGTCACG
The DNA here is from genome assembly GCF_963678635.1 of Symsagittifera roscoffensis. NCBI lineage: Eukaryota > Metazoa > Xenacoelomorpha > Acoela > Convolutidae > Symsagittifera > Symsagittifera roscoffensis. The sequence goes on along the minus strand of NC_087066.1, from coordinate 10,295,987 downwards.
TTTGTGGAAGTCTAGACTGTGTGAAAACCCTGGAGAAACAACACAAGCAGTTGACAGTATTGTTTGGAAATGTAGTGATGAAAGCAAGAACGGAAACGGAACTGATAGTAGATTGCCATGGAGGAACCGATGTGAATCTAGTGACAGCACTAGGATTCTACAGCATGTTTGGTTCTTTAGAGTCACTATTGAATCTAGAAGAGAAACATGAGATGGTCACAGCCATCAGCGTAGAAGTATTCCCAGGAGTTCTGCAGACTGAGCAGAAGTATATAGGAAAATGGAGGGAAGCAATCGAAACGGAGATGAACATCAGACACAGCGAAACTTATTGTAGACCATCAGGAGCACGATATTTGGTGGGTTCAACGTTGGCTCCAATGTGCAAGAGCAGATACCCTGTACATTTCGTGGCTGTGGACGTGAAGAGTACAAGAACGATCGTGGATCAAGCTTTCTCAGTGCCAAAGTGCGTGAGATTGGCGAGAATGTCTGAAAAGTCTTACGAGTTACTATGTAAGATGTTCTCAGCAGTCCCAGAGAGAACCAAAGAGGAGTTGGAGTCAATACTAGGAAAGAAGTTCATGGGATATGTGAGCGGGAACTTCAGTGACTTTGAAAAACAGAAACAGAGAGGATCAACTGTCACAGATTACAATGCAGTAGATGAGAATGATGAAATCCACCGAGTGATGATGGAAGTGGAACCATTGCTGGAAGCTTCAGGAAAACGCAATTGGAGGAGCATCATGTTAACACATGACGAGTTTCCTTGCCACTGCTTGCTGCAGACCTGGTGGTATCCCAAGCGTAGTAATTTGGTGTTGATCTGGGACTCTGGAGAGCTGCTCTCCATGGGTTTACCAGATTCATCACAGCCCATAACAATAGTGATAGTGGGAGTTATGATGGCGATACGATGGCTGGAAGCTCATGTGAGAGAAAATAATAGACAGGAGGCACCGACGAGAGAACAATTGCAGAAATTAGATTGTCTAAAAGATTTAGATCTTTTTGAGACAATGTGCAAAGTTCTAAACATTCCGATGGAAGTGAAGAAGATATGGGCAAGAAAACGATTGATGCCATGGTTCAGAGCTAACATGACTGCATGGTTGTACGAGTATGCGAAAAAGCATATGTCGAAACATGGCAGAGTGTACAGTGAATATCAGCTGGACATTGGGGCAGGAGCTTTCAAGCGAACTTTCGTGACCCATCGGAATGCAGTGACCACCGCTGTGAAAAGAATTTCCAGGACGAGCGAGCGTAGTGGAAATGAGAAGGCAGAGATGCTGAAAGAAGATTTGGAGAGAAACGTGACGTTGTGTCTCCACAACAGCTTCTGTAGAAACAGAGAATCAAACGTGGATCCCCTACCTTGCTGTAAACAGAGGGTGGAAGAGCAGAAGTGTTGGAGGACGGCTTCCAACAGCGTCAGGATAGTCAATGACGTGCTACAAGACACGGAAACCGAGAGTGCGGAGTCAGTGTCACAGGAAGAGGAAATGGAGCATTGACGAATGGTCGAGAAAACAAGAGGCAGCAAGAAAGAAAATTAGAAGAATTCAGAAGTTTTAGAACTTCTAAACGACGAAAAAAGAAGAGAACAAAGGGATGACGAAGAAACGTTAAAATTCAGAACTGTTTTATGTGTGTGAAAAACTCAAGTGAGAAACCAAGCAACCAAGTTGTAATTGAAAACTGGAACATTTAGTTGAGTTTGGAAATTGTTGCATTTATAAATTTGCATTTTGGTTTTAGTTGAAGTGGCTTTAGAGACACTCACTTATTATTTATTTAGAAAGGCTTGAGGGAAGAGTATATTTAAATATTCCAGCCTGCATGATTGTTTTTAATCACTTAGGAAGACTGATCACTTTGTGGTTACATGAAAAACTTGAGTAACTTTTTGAGAAGGGAGGTTGTTGCATTGTTCTTTCTAACCACAAGGTCTCTTGGTTTTAATATTCAGGACAATAAACAAGCAAGATTTCCGAAGGGAAGGAGCATAGTAGGATAATTTTAGCTTGTTGGTTGGCAGGACTGTCCTGCAAGCCAACACCTTTTAAATCTAGGAGAAAAAGTTTCAATCGGGACATTGACACTGGAAGTCAGAAAATATGTTTTATCTTAAGTCATATCCTCAATGTGCAGATTAATGAAAGAATTTGAAGGCTATAGTGATGTAGTATGATGCCATTTATATTCTGCAGTGAGTCGATGTGACGTAGATAAAAGTAATTTCGTGCATTTTGTTAATTCTGTTCGATGACACTGTAACCATTTAGAACATTGCGCGATTCAATGAGGACATTGACCGGACTGTCCGGGGAGTATGTGACATTCGACCAGAATGGCCAAATTACAATTTATGCAGGATTCGAATTTTGAGCAGTAAGCCTTCCGAGTTGATGATTTCGAAGGATTAGCGACGTTATTGGAACGTTTAGCCAAACGGTGAGGGCTAGAATATTCTAGTATTTTAAATTTTCAAAAATTCGAATGATGACGTCACATTTCTGAGAAATGCTGAAACGGCCATTTTAACAAAAAAGCGAGTAAAAAACAGAACAACTTTTATCTGCGATTGCGAACAGTACGAAAATCGAGATTGGAAAACGACAACGAACTACAGAATAGCAGAGAACGCTCCGAGTTGCAACTATTGTGCTGCTACAATAGTTGCAAGGCCGTTGCCAACAACGGTGAAGGGTGAGAACCAGCCTTCCGGATTAGCAAGAAATCAAGAGTAAGGAGCTTGATTCGGCGGATTCAAGAATCCGGAAGGGTCTCGGGACGGAAACTTTTGTTAACTCACATAAACTTTTAGCATCCTGTCATGTCCTGACTTGAATTTAACTGATATTTTGATTAGTTTTGACAAGGATGAGGTGCTAGGAGTTGGGGGGAAAGGGTTGATCCATCTTCGATGGAGATGATGATTTTTATCTACTGAACAAAAACAATAGTAATATGATAAGTAGTAGCCCTGTTTTTAGGAGTGACCTCGTGGTCTGGGGATACTGAGACCCAGTCATGAGCTCACTATTTTTGCATGTAATTCAGTTAATTTGAGCGTTCTGGTCGAAGCCGGAGAGCAGTAACGTTTTTGTCGACCCGATGTAAGAAAGACCACCGAAAAGTACTGGCTTGGTAGAGACGGTGAAAAACATGCAAAGCTCTGTTTAGACGCTAGCCAGTCGTCTTAAGACTTAGTTTTGTTATCCGTCGATATGTATCTTCCGGGCGAATGTTACATCCATTCAGGTTTTTGACAGGATAATAACATGATTTCCCAGGAGAAGTGGGATAAGAGAATTTTAGAATGGATGCTCAAAAAATTAGTTTAACTGATTTTTAACAACTTCTTGGGAGCACGAGTATGTGAAGGTACAAAAAAAACAAATCGTTGCTTACAGATCCAATAATTATTGTCACTTAAACAAGTTTTTAAATGGTTCTACGCCCTTTTTAATTAACATCCAAGTTGTCTGGAGATACAGAGAGCCAAAGATGTGTTGATTGCAAAGGAAAGCTGAGTAGCCGCCGTTTGGCTGATGGCTTAAAAATTGTCCGTGAAAAACTCGTAGAAATCAGGTATTTTCGACATCGGTCGTTCGCCAATAGGGACTCATTATACCTTTGGTCGCTGTATAATTTTGGGCGTCAGTTACCCTTCACTCCATTTACCAACAAAGAAAAGAAGCCGGTTCAGTCAAAATACAACAATTAAATCTGATTGTGAATAAAAACTGAATTTATCAAATCTTAGAGCAAATTTTTGAAAAATAAACATTCTAAGACGATATAATGAGACAAAACCACTGAAGAAAACTTGCGGCAACAAGCAAAAACAAGTTACTGAGAACAAAATCTTATTAATTATTTTCAAGGTAACAGTCAACCGCTTACGTCACATAAGAGGTTAAGAGAAACAGGTCCTATAACCATTGGCTCAAGGGTGAGGGACACTACCTCTTTTTTTTGCTTCTCATTCGGTCGGATCCAATTCGGTTCGCTAACCACATGGGACATCAAGATCTTGTTACAGCTTAAAGGCTTGTAACATTCGCCCAGACATTACACATTGACGGAGAGTAAAATTAGTACCTATTGACGACTGGCTGACGTGATTTATCTTAATCCTACTCATTAGAAATTGAAAATGTTAATTCAAACGTTTTCGCACATTTTGTGCATCATCAGAAATAAAAGTTTCTCTACCATATTCAAAAAACTATCAAAGATCTGAAAAATGAGAATCATGTCTAAAATAATCTGGAAGTTTTTGACCAATCAAATTTAAACAACTGTAATTACATGATAAATTACGTATTCATTGATAACAATTTCCTGTATTCTGAGATTTTTTAGTTTTTTGTTCATTGATAGTCAAACAATTTCAATTTGTGAACATTTTCCAATTCTTGCATGTCGGTTTTTTGAATTTTAGCCATGAGATACATGGACTATTAATTAGTTGTTAACTCTCGGCTCCTGAATTCTTCGCGTGTGTTGATTCTCGGCCTCTCTCTCCAAATATGCAAAACCTCTGGTGTGAGTTGGTTCTAAGTGTTGGCTGTTTGGTCTAAAATCTCTGACTTCAGCTCAGCAGTACCGCCTACCTCCTTTTCACAATCCAACAAGTTTGCCCTACTGTGGAGTCCCTTTTTTGGTGTTCATCGACCCTCTTGGCTAAATGTCGGACTGTCTGGCCGACATAGGTGCAGTTGCATCCACTATATCTAAGCTTATACGCCACTTTGGATCTCAGTCCACGCGAAAAATAAGTTTTGAGGAATGGCAAGCTTGTTTACAATTTCTTGTTGTAAAAACTATTTGTTCCCCGGATATTTGCCGAAGCTTTGCAGCTGAGAGTTGAGATGGAATGCCTCGATATTGCATTAAAAAAAGGGGGGTGAATCTTTCAATCCTTTATCATTTCTCGGTTCTGATGCCGTCACCTCCAAATTGTTCTTCCCTCAATGGTCTTGTTAAGAGTTTCAAACCTTACCCTGTCCAAACGTTTTTTCGGATAATGATTTTCAATCCCTTAATTTCAATTTTTTCCAATGCCTGGTCAATATTTTCCCATGTTGAGGTACTTTTGAAAACCCTACGAACTGTCCCTCAATAAGGTTTCTTTTGTATTGCAAAGGTGCGCAACCTCACATTTTTTAGAATGGTACCGGTATCAGTGGGTTTTTGGTACCACCCACTTGTGACCTTTCTCCTTAGTCCACGTTAAACAAAATTTTTCTTACAATAAACTTTTTTCAAAATCATAAAAATTTTTGACATTTTTTTAATCTTAGTTTTCTAAAAAAATAATTAAAAAATGAACTAAGAAGCGTCCTCTCTGGAAAACTTAATGCAATTGAGCAATCGCATTGAGACACACATTTTGCATTTCTTGAGAGTAATCTTACAGTATCCAATTACAGCGTTGGAATTTCAAAATGTGAAAAACTTCAAACTTAAAATTTCTCATTTTTTTTGAAAGACCATAGAAAATGTCATATCTCGAAAAATACCAAGACTTCAGCAGTCACAATCACACGCAAGACTCGCAACCCCTGTGAGTACTCTGACATCCCCCAACTACAGAGTTAGGAATTTCAATCTTGAAATAAATAAAATTAAGTTTTCTGAAACATTTTTTGAAAGAAATCACAAAAAGCCTCAAATCTGGAAAACAACAAAGATTTGAGCAGTAATATTTTAAGGGCAAGTTTTGCAACCTCTGGGGGTTCTCTCACTGCCCCTAGCTACATGGTTGGGAATTTTAAATGTCGAAAAAAAAACATAATTTCTGAAATTTTTTGAAAAAATAGCAAAAAACGTCAGATCTCGAAAACTCATGGGAATATCCTGACAGAGCCTCACTATAGAGATGGGAACTTCAAATTTAGTGAAGTCTTTTTATATCTAAGTTCCTCGAACAATTTTAGAAAAACATAACAAATGTAACATCTTAGAAACTAAGAGCATTTCAGCATTCGCATTTGACTTAGAATACCCTCACAGTACCCACCTACAAGATTGGGAGTTTCAATTCTTTTGATTTTTTGAAACAAAATAATAAAACATGTCATATCTCGAAAAGTACGATGCTTGGAGCAGTCATATTTGGAAGCAAGATCCGCAATCCTTGATTACTCTGACAGCACCCAACTACAGAGATAGGAACTTCAAGTTTTGGTTAATTTTGTAATTAGTTTTCTGAAATTTTTTGAAAAAACCACAACAACCAATTTATCTCGTACACTAAAAACATTTGGGCATACATAATGGAGGCCAAACTCGGAAACTCTGAAAGACCCCTGACAACATCCCACTATTGGTTGAAAAAAAATTCTTAACAATTGCAAAATATAATATAGCTTAAACATGAAAAAAATCTTTCGTTAAACATGCAAAAATATTATGTTAAACAAACCTTAAGCGTGGCAAGATGGTGGAGCCAGAATTTAAATATAACATAGATTTAAATTATTGATTCTTTAAAAATCTAGTGTGTTGCTCCAAATTGGTACATTTTGAATGAAAAAAGAATTTTTCAAAATTTTTTTGTTGTTGCTGTTTCAAGAGTCGGGGCTGAGTCAAAATGGAGTCGAAAGGGAACTTTGTGCCATCCAATCTGCAAAAAAAAGCATCTGGAAAAACAGCATTCTAGTGTAAGAGGACTTAGTGATTGGAATTTGATGAAACGGAGGTTCCAGAATGTCTAAATTTAAATATATATTTTTAAGTTTTGAATTGCGGAACACCCCTAACAGCACGGGTGTTGGCTTTCTGATTGAGTGAAAAAGGAAGGTTCTGCATCTGAGAACAGATCCGAGCTCCCTCCATTCAGGTTTTTGACAGGATAATAACATGATTTCCCAGGAGAAGTGGGATCAGAGAATTTTAGAATGGATGCTCAAAAAATTAGTTTAACTGATTTTTACAACTTCTTGGGAGCACAAGTATGTGAGGGTACAAACAAAAACAAATCGTTGCTTACAGATCCAATAATTATTGTCACTTAAACAAGTTTCTAAATGGTTCTACGCCCTTTTTAATTAACATCCAAGTTGTCTGGAGATACAGAGAGCCAAATATGTGTTGATTGCAAAGGAAAGCTGAGTAGCCGCCGTTTGGCTGATGGCTTAAAAATTCTCCGTAAAAAACCGTGAAAAACTCGTAGAAATCAGGTATTTTTTGACATCAGTGGTTCGTCAATAGGGACTCATTATACCTTCGCTCGCTTTATAATTTTGGGCGTCAGCTACTCTTCACTCCATTTACCAACAAAGAAAAGAAGCCGGTTCAGTCAAAATACAACAATTATATCTGATTGTGAAAAAAAACTGAATTTATCAAATCTCAGAGCAAATTTTTGAAAAAAAAAACATTCACAGTCGATATAATGAGACAAAACCACTGAAGAAAAGTTGCGGTAACAAGCAAAAACAAGTTACTGAGAAGAAAATCTTATTAATTGTTTTCAAGGTAACAGTCAACCGCTTACGTCACATAAGAGGTTAAGAGAAACAGGTCCTATAACCATTGGCTCAAGGGTGAGGGACACTACCTCATGTTTTGCTTCTCATTCGGTCGGATCCAATTCGGTTCGCTAACGACATGGGACATCAAGATCGTGTTACAGCTTAAAGGCTTGTAACATTCGCCCAGACAATACACATTGACGGAGAGTAGAAACAGTACCTATTGACGACTTGCTGACGTGAGTTATCTTAATCCTACTCATAAGAATTTGAAAATGTTAATTCAACCGTTTTCGCACATTTTGTGCATCATCAGAAATAAAAGTTTCTTTACAATATTCAAAAAACTATCAAAGATCTGAAAAAATGAGAATCATGTCTAAAATAATCTGGAAGTTTTTGACCAATCAAATTTAAACAACTGTAATTACATGATAAATTACGTATTCATTGATAACAATTTCCTGTATTCTGAGATTTTTTAGTTTTTTGTTCATTGATAGTCAAACAATTTCAATTTGTGAACAATCAAATTTAAACAACTTTTTTTCTATGATAAATTATGTAACCATTAATAGCAATTTCCTGTATTCTGAGATTTTTTTAGTTTTTCGTTCTTTCATAGTGAAAAAAAAAATTTCAATTTGGGAACATTTTCCAATTCTTGCCTGTCAGTTTTTTGAACTTTAGCCACGATATACATGGACTAATATTTAATTTTTAACTCTCGGCTCCTGATTTCTTCGCGTGTGTTGATCCTCGGCCTCTCTCTCCAAAAATGCAAAACCTCTGGTGTGAGCTGGTTCTAAGTGTTGTCTGTTTGGTCTAAAATCTCTTTCTTCAGCTCAGCAGTACCGCCTACCTCCTTATTACAATCTAACAAGTTTGCCCTACTGGGGAGTCCCCTTTTTGGTGTTCATCGACTCTCTTGGCTAAATGTCGGACAGTCTGGTCGACATAGGTGCAGTTGCATCCACTATATCTAAGCTTATACGCCACTTTGGATCTCAGTCTACGCGAAAAAGAAGTTTTGAGGAATGGCAAGCTTGTTTACAATTTCTTGTTGTAAAAATTATTTGTTCCCCGGTTATTTCCCGAAGCTTTGCAGCAAAGAGTTGAGATGGATTGCCTCGAGATTGCATTGTAAAAAGGGGGGTGAGTCTTTCAACCCTTTTTCATTTCTCGGTTCTGTTGCTGTCACCTCCAAATTGTTCTTCCCTCATTGGTCTTGTTAAGAGTTTCAAACCTTACTCTGTCCGAACCTTTCTTCGTATATTGATTTTCAATCCCTTGTTTTCGATTTTTTTTCCAATGCCAGGTCAATATTTTCCCATGTTGAGGTACTTTTGAAAACCCTACGATCTGTCCCTTCAATAACGTTTCTTTTGTATTGCAAAGGTGCGCAACCTCTAATTTTTAGAATGGTACCGGTCTCAGTGGGTTTTTGGTACCACCCACTTGTGACCATTTTCCTTAGTCCATGTTACCATTAAATCCAAAAAAGGCCAAAATATCGTTACTATCAAGTTTTTCTATGGTGAAAAGCAATATTGGATGCAATTTATTGGCAGCCTCAAGGACTCCACCAGGATCACCGTTGACAGTTCCAATTATGTCGTCCACATTATTTAGAAGAATTTAAATACCATTCTCAGTCTGATCTGCTTCTTCTGTTTTTTGCAAGTCACGCAATACCATACTGTTTCAGCGAGGTCGGCGTGTTCGGATTTCAATATGTTACCACACCCTAAGTGCTACCAATTCAAACAAGCTTCGCATTCTACCCTTTTGGTTCAAAATGTCACTTTTTTTTGACATCCAGGGCATACTTCCTTGTTATCTTCATTTAGCACCGTCATTTTTGATACTTCTTTCACTAAAGCAGGTTCGTATTCTTTGAGATACAAATTGGCCAGTTTTAATGCAAGATAGGTGCCCATTGCTAAACCATCTTTTTTACATACCAGAAACCATTGTCTTCAAAGTATACTTTACTTACTGCCAAAATGATTAGTTTTTTCATAGTTTTGCTGGATATTTCCGGAGGATTGATTTGCTGATATAATCTCCTCAGGGCTATTTCAACAGTTTTCTTGAGCGGGACATTAGTGATTAAACTCTTTACATCAAGGGAATTTATACTCTCATCAGAGTCCAAATCTGTTTTATCTAAGATCTCCCTGGCCATTTGAGTGTTCTTTCTATGTTTGCCCACTCAACCCTTATCAAAGTTTTTTTGCCAATTTTTGCCTGGTGGTTGTATGAGCTACCAGGTACAGAAAGGACGGGACGAAGTGGTGTGTCTTGTAATCTTATTAATTGTTTTCAAGGTAACAGTCAACCACTTACGTCACATAAGAGGTTAAGAGAAACAGGTCCTATAACCATTGGTTCAAGGGTGAGGGACACTACCTCTTGTTTTTGCTTCTCATTCGGTCGGATCCAATTCGGTTCGCTAACGACATGGGACATCAAGATCGTGTTACAGCTTAAAGGCTTGTAACATTCGCCCAGACAATACACATTGACGGAGAGTAGAAACATTACCTATTGACGACTGGCTGACGTGAGTTATCTTAATCCTACTCATAAGAATTTGAAAATGTTAATTCAAACGTTTTCGCACATTTTGCGCATCATCAGAAATAAAAGTTTCTTTACAATATTCAAAAAACTATCAAAGATCTGAAAAAATGAGAATCATGTCTAAAATAATCTGAAATTTTTTGACCAATTAAATTTAAACAACTTTTTTTCCATGATAAATTACGTAACCATTAAATAACAGTTTCCTGTATTCTGAGATTTTTTTAGTTTTTTGTTCTTTCATAGTGAAAAAAATTTCGATTTGGGAACATTTTCCAATTCTTGCCTGTCAGTTTTTTTGTTATTTAGCCATGATATACATGGACTATGATTTAATTGTTAACTCTCGGCTCCTGAATTATTCGCGTATATTGATTCTCGGCCTCTCTCTCCAAAAATGCAAAACCTCTGGCGTGAGCTGGTTCTAAGTGTTGTCTGTTTGGTCTAAAATCTCTGTCTTCAGCTCAGCAGTACCGCCTACCTCCTTATTTCAATCTAACAAGTTTGCCCTACTGGGGAGTCCCCTTTTTGATGTTCATCGACTCTCTTGGCTAAATGTCGGACAGTCTGGCCGACATAGGTGCAGTTGCATCCACTATATCTAAGCTTATACGCCACTTTGGATCTCAGTCCACGCGAAAAAGAAGTTTCGAGGAATGGCCAGCTTGTTTACAATTTCTTGTTGTAAAAATTATTTGTTCCCCGGTTTTTTGCCGAAGCTTTGCAGCAAAGAGTTGAGTTGGATTGCCTCGATATTGCATTGTAAAAAGGGGGATGAGTCTTTCAACCCTTTATCATTTCTCGGTTCTGATGCCGTCACCTCCAAATTGTTCTTCCCTCATTGGTCTTGTTAAGAGTTTCAAACCTTACCCTGTCCGAACTTTTTTTCGGATATTGATTTTCAATCCCTTGTTTTCGATTTTTTCCAATGCCCGGTCAATATTTTCCCATGTTGAGGTACTTTTGAAAACCCTACGAACTGTCCCTTCAATAACGTTTCTTTTGTATTGCAAAGGTGCGCAACCTCTAATTTTTAGAATCGTGCCGGTATCAGTGAGTTTTTGGTACCACCCACTTGTGACCATTTTCCTTAGTCCACGTTACCATTAAATCCAAAAAAGGCCAAAATACCGTTACTATCAAGTTTTTCTATGGTGAAAAGCAATATTGGATGCAATTTATTGGCAGCCTCAAGGACTCCACCAGGATCACCGTTGACAGTTCCAATTTTGTCGTCCACATTATTTAGAAGAATTTAAATACCATTCTCAGTCTGATCTGCTTCTTGTTGTGTTTTACAAGTCACGCAATACCATACTGTTTCAGCGATGTCGGCGTATTCGGATTTCAATATGTTACCACACCCTAAGTGCTACCAATTCAAACAAGCTTCGCATTCTACCCTTTTGGTTCAAAATGTCAACTTTTTTTGACATCCAGGGCAGACTTCCTTGTTATCTTCATTTAGCACCGTCAATTTTGATACTTCTTTCATTAATGCAGGTTCGTATTCTTTGAGACACAAATTGGCCAGTTTTAATGCAAGATAGGTGCCCATTGCTAAACCATCTTTTCTACATACCAGAAACCATTGCCTTTAAAGTGTACTTTATTTACTGCCAAAATGATTAGTTTTTTCATAGTTTTGCTAGATATTTCCGGAGGATTGATTTGCTGATATAATCTCCTCAGGGCTATTTCAACAGTTTTCTTGAGCGGGACATTAGTGATTAAACTCTTTACATCAAGGGAATTTATACTCTCATCAGAGTCCAAATCTGTTTTTATCTAAGATCTCCCTGGCCATTTGAGTGTTCTTTCTATGTTTGCCCACTCAACCCTTATCAAAGTTTTTTTGCCAATTTTTGCCTGGTGGTTGTATGAGCTACCAAGTACAGAAAGGACGGGACGAAGTGGTGTGCCTTGTTTGTGTAGTTTTGCTAAACCGAACAGCCTAGCCGGCTGCGCTCCCGTTGATCTCAACCTAGTATACAGCGCTTCGCTAATCTCTTCTTTCTTTTTCCAGGCGAATAATACATTGTTCATGTTTTTTTCAATTTTTTATGATCATGCTGTCTGTCAGATTCTTCCTCTCACTAAATTGTTCTACCTGTAATAAATCTTCCAGTTTCTTCTCATATGTCTCCTTTTTCTTACAGAAAAACCCACCCCTTTACCAGACGTCACAGTCAGAAGACCGTTTTCCTTCAAACAATCCCTGACTTTTTCAACACCTTGTTAGAGGGGGTCTGTTTCACATTCTTAGCATATCTTTTTGCAGCTGCTTCAATCTCACATAATTTTTCTCCGGGTATTCTATTTAATTTCAGGTCAGAGAAAAAACTATCAATGTCCACAAGGAAGTGAACTTCATTGAATTTGTCTCATACCGGATGCTTTGGTCCAAAAGTTAAGCCTTGCCGCACCCACTGCGACAAAATCACTTCAACTAAAACTCTGATTGACCTTTCATTCAAGTTTTTTAATGATCTATCCTGTTTTTCCGACAGTTTTTCAAGCTTTTTCTTGTGTCGGCTTATTAGGTTTTTGACACCACACCTTGCTTGCAGGTTCAGATAGAATTTTACCGAAGGCCATCACTTCTCATCTATATTCCTACTCACTACCTCCCTTGCTTTCGCTAGGTTACCCGATGCCTTAGCCCTATCTGCATTTGCCTGGATTATCTCAGACCTCAGAAGTCTCAATTGGAAGCTGTGCGCCGCTTGAACCTAAAAAAACACCGTTATCAGGCACGCGAAATCGTAAAAAAACTGGTATAATGTGGTTATCGCAGAAATTTAATTCTTAGGAAACTGCCTCCCCTTGCAGTAAAATATTGAGCATTATTATATAACCACATAGCCAGGTCTCGGATCCCGAGACAACTTTCCAACAGCATTAAGTGTGAGAGGACGAAGCTGAGTCAAAACGTAGTCGAAAGGGAACTTTGTGCCACCCAATCTGCAAAAAAAGCATTTGGAAAATCAGCATTCTAGTGTTAGAGGACTTAGTGATTGGATTTTGATGAAACGGAGGTTCAAGAATGTTCTAAATTTAAGTATATATTTTAAATTTTGAAATGCGAAACACCCGTAGCAGCATGGATGTTGGCTTGCTGATTGAGTGGAAAAGGAAGGTTCTGCATCTGACTGAGAACAGATCCGAGCCCCTTCCATTCAGGTTTTTGAGAGGATAATAACATGATTTCCATGGAGACGTGGGATTAGAGAATTTTAGAATGGATGCTCAAAAAATTAGTTTAACTGATTTTTAACAATTTTTTGGAAAAACGAGTATGTGAGGGTACAAAAAAATCAATTCGTTGCTTACAGATTCAATAATTATTGTCACTAAAACTAGTTTTCAAATGGTTCCACGCCCCCTTTTTTTCACATCCACGTTGTCTAGAGATATAAAGAGCCAACTATGTGTTGATTGCAAAGGAAAGCTGAGAAGCCGCCGGTTGGCGGATGGCCTAAAAACTGTCACGCTTTTGTCGACCCTCAATTAGATAAAAACCACCTCGCTAGATTGAGATGGTGCAAAACTCGTAGAAGTCATGTTTTTTCTACATCAGTCGTTCGTCAATAGGTACTTATTATACCTTTAGTCGCTGTATAATTTTTGGCGTAGATTACCCTTCACTCCAAACAAAGAAAAGAACGCTGTTCAGTCAAAATACAACAATTGAATCACTGGTTTGGAAAACAACTGAATCTATCAAACCTTAGTGATATTTTTGAAAAAAAACATTCTAAGACGATAGAATGAGACAAATCTACTGAAGAATAGTTGCGGTAACAAAGCAAAAACAAGTTACTGAGCAGAAAATTTTAATAATTATTTCTTAAGGTAACAGTCGTACGCTAACGTCACATATAAGGTTAAGAGAAACAGGTCCTACAACCATTGGCTCAATGGTCAGGGACAATACCTCTTGTGTTTTTGTTTCTCATTCGGTCGGAGCCAATTCGGTTCGCTTTTATCATGGAACATCAAGTTTGTGTTACAATGAAAAAGTTTTTAACATTGGACCAGACATTACCTTGACGGAGAGTAGAAAAAGTACCTATTGACGACTGGTTACCTTAATTCTACTCGTTTGCAACCATCCTGATTAGGCAGTTGTTTCTCTGATATGCTAAGTGCTAAGTAAAAAGTTACCGTTTTTAGGCCATCAGCCGAACCGTTTGTGATCAACTTTTGCGTACATGCAAAAATAACCACATAGCTGGGTCTCTGATCCCCAGACAATGTGATTAATTTTAAAAATACGGCTAGAAAATCATTATTACATGTTTTAGTGACAGTTATATACTAAATCCATTAGATATGGATTGAATCTTTTCTCGACTCTAGCTGCTCATGCCCTGAAATACTAAATTATATCGGAGTAAAGTAAATACATTCAGGCCAATAGAGAAGCTAAAATGTTCAGTTAAGGGTCTCTAACAATCTCTGGGCACCGGGCCTCTGATTCCGTACTCTCCCAACGTCATTATCTCTCTGATTTTGTGGCACGCAAGGGTTCGGATCCGTCCCGAATATCCCACTGGACCTACTGTTTGTATGATCTTCTTTCGATCAGCACCTTATCGTTTCTTGTTGTGAAGTTAAAAAGCTTCGTTTCTATTCTTTTTTTTCCGACTGATTTTGCAACTGAGTTTTTGCCTGTTCTTCGGTTGTTGTTCCGGTTGTTATGTTTTCAGTTTTTTTCCCGGTCAAAATATTCCTTTTTTGTATGTCTCAGAAATGTTCTAGTTCGAATCAAAACTTTGAAATTATGAAGTTCTAGAACCTTCTGAGCCTCCTTTTCATCACGAATTTGGTGCTAATGCCTTTAATCTTTCTTTCGACGTGCATCGGCAGTTTCGACTGTGCCAATCCGGGGGAATGGCAAAACTACTACCAAAAAATCCCCTCCCACTCTAGCAAAAAGATTGTCCTCATAGCTAGGTCTATAAATACCTAAAACACGCAAACGCCGTTAACAACAGGGTTGAGAACTCAAGTAAATACCATTAGTTTTCATTGGAAAGTGGTTGGTTCATTTCAGATGGATCGACCCAGAACCCGCATTATCTCAACATGATTGTGTAAAGTAGACTCAAGGAGTCACATTCAATACTCACATAGTGCAACGACTCTAGAATCAAACAAATAATGTTACTAATGTAACTCTAGTAGTTTGAGAAAAAAAATAGTAGTTTTAGCTCAAGTAATTTTTATCTTCTGGATCATTGGGTTGCTTCGTTTGTCGACCAACCCAGTCAAGGCTCTCCTTTCGAGTACTAATACGTTCTTTATCAGGAACAAAACAGCTCTACTCGAATTGAATCTTATTGGAAATTTTGCTAATAATAAATTGACTCGAGAATGATTTTCTGTCAACTTTCCCGCTATTATTAATCAGTTTTTCTTATTTCTGTTTTTTATAAAGTGGCAAAAAATCACCCAAATTTGAAGATAAAATTTCAGCATATGATCTACTTGCACATGAGAAAGAATTGATCAAAAAGTTTTCCATTGTTCATCCGCGCTACCCAAGATGCAAACTAACAAGTGTCGATCTGGGAACTGATTATGGATCCAAATTTTGAATCATTTCTATAACTAAGCAGATTAATATTTTAATATTCATACTTATTTTAGAGTGTTTTAATTTTTTATCTGAACGTTATTTTTTGGATTATGGTTACCAAGTTATTTGAGTGAATTTCGAAGCATCATATTTCTTTTGGTTTGACCGCTTTCTATTTTTGATCTCGGTTTTTTCTAAAAGCTCAGACTTTCTCAGATAACAGTTTAGACTTGTTTTCTATCTGATATTAAACAAACCTCAATTTTTCCAAACAACCAAGGAGTTTACATAAATGTCAAAGCTTATTATTTCTGAAGTCGGTTTTCGGTCTTTGTGATTTATTGATGGAACTTGAGAAGTTGTTTCATGTTATGGCCTCAATTATTTCTCAATGTTTCTTTTGTCTCCCTACATTGTTGCCTTACTGCAAAAGGAAGTGGACGTCTCCCGACTTGCTATCTGAGTGAATCTGCTCCTCATCAAAAAGAAATACATGTTGCAGTGCGTTACGTTCTTTTTTTTACTCCTTTTGTTTGAATAATCAGAAGATCGAAAGTGTCATAGCAACAGAGGTTATAGGCAAAAGTCCTTTCTTTACTTTACCCAGTAAAAGTCCCCGGAAGTTTCAAGATTTGGAAGAGATAAGTATTTTGTGGATAGAAGTAAAAAGAGTTAGATAAAAAGAGTAAAACTAATACCTGCACAGACTAAAACGTAGCTGTATTGACCTGATATGAGGCTAAGGGTCTATCATATACTTGAATAAAGCTGCCCTTTAATTCCCTTGGCTCTATAAATAAAAAGTATCTTCGAAGTAATTTTATCATTATTAGTGCCGAGTACATCTCCCTGTTTTTTTGAGGCAATAAAGGCCATGCCATCCATCTTCGATTACATTTTTTCCACCAACGCATCTATGTTTTTATATTATATTTCGATTTTAGGTGAAATTACTTGCATTTCTAAGCTGCTGACAGTTTCAATCTTTAATTTTTACACGGTATGGCATTCAATCGTTTCAATTCAATTTTGAACTGGTAAGCATTTACGTCAGTAGATTCTAGTTATAAAACCATTTCAGAAGTTTTGTGATCAAAAATAGGTCTGTCCCTTTTTTCTTGGATTTTGTTCTCCCGAGCAACTTCACAAATTGCTGAATCAAGCCAAAGTTATAATGCATCATTAAATGTTCCATCCTAGCTATAAATCGCATTTAAGATAGCTTTCACTCCTACTTCTGAGACTAAAAGAGCGGGTAAAGCTAGTAGGTGAGCGGACGATACAATCAAGCCACTTTTGGCTGCCGGGAGAACTGCTTGCAATAAAGGGTTATCAGCCATTTTTACATTTGTTACCATACATATAGAATTTCTTAAAAATCAATCGTGTTTTTCCGAAAACTCAATTTGCAAGAAACAAGGACGTCTAATTAAAAATACAAGATTTTCGGAATGCTTGGGCACTTTTTAAGAGGTAAAAACTTTAAGGTTCATCCAGAATCATAACCTTCGAAATCTTTTCCAACTCAGCTTTTTTTTTCATTTAGCAGTTCTTTTCGACAAGATTTGCCCATATGGGAGCCCAAGATTACAAGTTCATCCGAAGAATGTATTTTTTATTTTTGGTTATGCTTTTTGAAATTGACCTATAATTGTATTGTACTGCGTACTTGTGGTCAGTCCTAGAAAACATAACTGTGTTTATGCTAAAGTCATGGTCTTTTTCTGATTTCAATTTTTGTAGGGTCTCTGAGAACTGTCTTGTAGTCGTCGGCTAGATTTCCATCATCTAAATACCAAACGTGATTGGATAAGCTTTGTTTACTATCGTCTGTATTGTTTCAACAAAAAACGGTGAAGACTGGGGATCACCCTTTTGTGTTCCTTCCTCCAACATAACGATAAAAATTCCGTAAAAAAGATAATTCGGCTTACTGTGGGCGCAATGAGTTTTTTTGTACAACTCATAGGGGTTCGAAAAAACGTGATTCTGCATAGTTTCTCTATTAAGCGAAATAAATCCATTACTAAAATCTAATTTAGGCTAAGATATGCACTTCGGGTTGTCGTCACGCTCTATCAAATTTCTAAAAGAGTGTGCAGCAAAATTTAACTTCTCAATTAGTACCACATTTCACTTGAAAACTCGCAAAAAAAATTGTCATTGCTTCTTCGCGATGCGTCTGAAAGTTTTGCCGATGGCAATTGATCTGAAACCTCCGTCTGTTTGTACGACAGAGTTAAGTTTTGCTCCAAAAAGGTCTTAGCCTTTTGGGTATTTTACCTTCACCTATAAATTTAGGAATTTAGTAGGCGATTTCAAGATATTGAGCCCTTCATTGCCGTTCGATTTGTACCTAAGGTCTCTAAAAACTTGGGGTCGGACAGACTCCCGAACCTTTTGGAAAAGACATAATTTTTTTGTACACCTCTAACTCACTTACAAAGAAAATTATCGACGTTTTCTGTTTTTGGGGCATTTATATCAGCATCTTTTTGGGTGTTTAGACACCAATTTTTCATAGTTAGGAAACGAAAAGGTACGATCTTGTCATCTGAAGCGGCCAGCCTTGTTCTTCCCTTTATATTTCCCTCATCACGCTTGCTGCTAATTAGCTTTATTCTGTGCTCGAGATCTTACTGGGGCGGGCTTCACGCTTCAGGAAGGGGTTTATGCAGTGAAACAATATTGGCTCAAATTTTTTTATAGAGCTCATAGCTGTCGTTTGCTTACGACCACTTCTCTTGAATCAAAAAAACCGGTCGTCAGAAAAACCAGTCAGTAAGTAACATTTTCTACATTGTAGAAAATATCACTCAATCTCTCAGAACGTTTTTCTGGCAAGGGAACACGCGACTCCTCAGGTACTCTATTGAGCACTCGAACATTAGAAGTGGCTGTACTTACACAAATATTCAGCACTAAGTCATCACCAATTAAAACATTATTGACAAATCTCATATTAACACGCATAGCACGAAGAAAATTTTTTTGAAGTCGCTAAGAGTTATTTTTACACAATTGACATTTACCAATTATGAGCTCCTTGTTTTACGCTCATAATCTTGACGGCGCGGTGTGAGGGTTCAAAAAATCTTGATGGCGCGGGGTGAGGCTACCACCAGACTCCCCAGGCCAGGAACTCCTTCCCCCAGACCCGAGACCTAATTGACAGACCAGCATCTAAAATCCCTCATAGGGCGCTCGACAAACAGGCACAAACATCAAAAATATCACATCTAATTAATGAGTCTATCCCAATAATGAGGCTTCTGAGTAAATCAAACTGTGGGTTACCTTGTTCGCTGCTCACCAGTGTTTTTGTAAGTTCAAAACAAACAAAACTTTTAAAATATACTTGGAGACATTTGAAACGCAACAGTGACTAGCCATAAAATCCAATTAAGTACTTTTTAGAGAAGTTTTTTTACTCTAATAGAAAGCAGCCAATTTTGATCAGCTGCCCGAAGTAGAATTTAAAAAAAGGCTATTGCAAAAGAACTGGCACTCGTGACAAAATGGAACGCCAAACTCGACTGCTTTGTTTCAAGGTCATGGATACGAACTACCAAATTTTCAAAGGTCGCGACGTTCATGGCCGATCTAATCATAGTCCAGTGTAAAAATTGTGTTAGGATTATCGCATTTTGGGCTACTGTTAAAGTTTTACCTACTATTGCCTATATTTGATTAGCAACCCGTCATAAAATACTCTAAATACATGAAGTTTGCAACTAACGTTGAAAATTTGGATTACTAAGCTGGTAGGGGTTAGTTTTATGATTGTCAAACACATCTACTTGATCAAAAACTATGAGTTTCGAAAAAATTAGCCGATCAAAAATCATGGGAATACGGTAAAAATCCTGAGAATTGGAGATGTGCAATTGTCATGGCGGTACATAGAAAGACCTAAATAACGATCCAAATATTTGTAGACCAGTAAGCCTATTGTTAATTTGCTGCAAAATTTTGGTAAAAATCATAAGGCGTCACATGTTCTGTTACCTTATTCTGAACAACACGATATTGAATCAGCCATTTGGCTTTTGCCTGGCGAAGGAAGTTTACTGAAATTCAATCTATCGAAATGCCACAAACTAACAATATAATGAAGAACGAAGACGACAGAAAAAATTATACACTGCATGGCAAAACCACCTTGAGCAATGTAGAAATTGAGAAAAACCTGGTAGACATCAAAATCTGTTTCGGGATTATATTGCTATAAAAACAATTTTAGCCAGTAGTATTATTGCAATTATAAAGAAAGGGTTTTTGAAAGTAACAGAGTAAATCAAGGCGGTCCTCTACAAAACTTTGGTGAAACCGCATCTGGAACAAGCCAGTCAATCAGGGAACCCATTCCTAAAAAAGACAAAGTAACGATTGAAAATGTTCAGCAAAGAGCATTCAGACCAATCTCGAGCTTATGCAAAGAAGCTTACTATGAAAGAGAAAAATGTTTGGAGCTTTCTACCCTGGATTACATAATAAAACGAGGGCGTGGAACAGTCGTCCACTTAACTCGCGCATAAGGTGAGGAGAAAACGACCCTGAAATCATTGTCTCAAGGATCAGAGACACTACTTTTTCTGTTTTTGCACCTCAATTTGTTGGAGCAAATTCTGTTTGCTTAAGGCATGGGACACCGAGATCGTTTTACAGCTTAGTGAATAAGTACTTCCCCATGGCTAGGTCTCTTAGTACCTAAATCACGCGAACTTTTTTTAAAAACAGGGTTGAAGATCGAATTAAAAACCATTAGTTTTTATTGGGCAGTGGAGTTTTGATCCATTTTGGATAGATCAACCTAAAACTCACCTTATCTCAACCTAACTCTATAAACTGAACTCTGGAACATTTTTTCAGTACTCACATCTAGACGACAACACTGGAGCTGATCGATTAAAATAATTAAAATAACTCTAAAAGTTCTAAGAAAGCAATATTTTTGACTCAAGAAGTTTCATAAGTTTTAGACCATTGGGTCAATTGCTCGCGAATCAGACTTTGATGCTCTTTATCAAGAACAGGACAACTTTACTCGCATTGAAATTTATTGGACAAATTGCGAAAAGCAATTTAACTCCAGGTTGATTTTCCGTGAACTTTCACGCAATTATGAATTCGGTTCTTTTGATTTTGTTACCTTCGGTTTCAGTTGTCGCGAGAAACTCGTTTGATTTTTCGTTAATACCATTTCACGCTGAAAACAAGATAAAATTTCAGGATATGACCGACTGACTCAACTGTGTCTACGGTGTAACAGCAACTGAAGGAATAATGTAACATAAACTCTAATTTTTACTGGATATGTCATCAGGGGCGGATATAGGATTTTCTCGAGGCGGGGGCGGTTTTTCAAAAAAAAATTAAAAATTTTGACTTTTTTTTGGTCGACCAAATTGATTTTTTGAGCTCTCCCAAAGCACTGTTTTGCCCCTATTTTAGCAAAAGTTTCTGCGCCGCAGGCAAATTTTTGAAAAAAAGTCAAAAAAGCCGTTTTTGGACACTTTTTGAAAAATTTTATTAAAAAAATCGTTTTTTTTTTGGCGCGCGCTCCCCCTCAAAGTTATTATGCATTGACGCCGAAGGCGCCTTTAGAAAATTTTTAGGGTTGGTCGGCCAAAAAATGGATTTCTGAAAAAGTATCAAAGGGGGGACCCTTTGGGTCGGCAGGGGGTCGAATCCCTGAGGGGGGGGGGGGGGGGGCGTCCGCTGACAATCCCACCGCCCCCCCCCCCTAAATCCGCCCCTGTATGTCATTCTGATCAATTATTTTTGTATCTCATTTCTAAAACTTTTGCGTATATGGCCGACTGGAATATAAGTACATACGATTTACCTGATTCAATTCAATGAACTAACTACACTTACTTTTTTCATTCTCATTTCTGGAGAAACCTCGCTTTTTTAAGGCGAAAAAATTTAATAGAAATGAATGACAAGACATTCACCTGTTTTTTTTTTAATTTTTCAAGAAAACAAAATTTTAATTTTTCAAGCCTTCAAAGAAAACTAGAGTTTTTATAGTAATTAACTTAAATTTATTTGCTCAATTGTTAAAAGACATGCTTCAAAAGCGTAAACTTGTTAGATTTCACAGTTTTTTGAACCATTTCTACTCTGAGGAAACTTTAATTTTATTTTAGACAAACTCATGATGATGCCTTTTTTATTATCCTTTAGTAAAGTTTATTGGATGATGTTTTTGCTGGAAAATTTTTTGGGCTCATCAAGGCTTTTTAGGATATCTTTTTGGGCATCGGCCTTTTGCAGGATTCTTTGTGCTTCCATGAGCACTTTGATGTCCCCGTTAAATCCAGCTCACGAATAGTAGAACTTCATGCAGTCTAGATGTTGCCGAAAATGGGCTTTGGCAACTATGCAGCTGACTCCTGATGAACGAAAAATCCTTGACACAGTTCTTAACCCTTAAACTCACCTAAGTTTAGCGGTCTCTCTGACAAGCAATGACTGTTTCTTTAATACTGTTTTTTTTTTAATTTAGGAGCTCTTTATCTGAAAAGCTTCCAGTTGAAAGTTCCAGTTAAAGCTCCCTGCAATTTTTTCAATTCTATTTTAAGGCTATCACGTCAAGTTTTGACATTTGCAGGTTGCTAGCAAGTTAATATTTTGTCATGAAAAACTTCTTTCTGTTATCCAAATAATTGTCAGCCTCTTGAATGTGCTCTTTTAATTTTCCATTCATCAGTTGATAGTTGTGGTCTGCTATTTGAATTTGGTGTCTGCAGTTGCTCAAGTGGGGCCTGAAATCAAATTTTTAGTTAGAGACGAAGGAGTTTACACAATCGGTCGAAATACAGCTCTAACCTCAAAAAAATGCGGTAGAAATTAGACAAGCTTAACCGAATTCAAGCTCTTGTAGTTTGATATTTCTTAGGAAAAAATTCTCAGTGTTTTCACTGTAATTGGTTTGAAAGTTTGCGTTCAAGCTTTTCAATTTTCACTTGATTTGCTGAAAAACGCTGTGCTAGCAGGACTGAATTTTCATTTACTATTTTATTAGTTTCATCAGTAACTCACGTACATAGAACGTTAGTTTCCCTAACAATACTTTGTCTTCTATTTTGCTAAGCCTTACTATTTTGATGGTTATCATCACCCTTCTATAAAAACCATATTCACTCATGGAATTTAACAATTTAAAAACTGTATTGTGGCCCACTCCATTCATTATTAATCAAAGCTGTAGAGAGAATTTTTCGTACAACTTAAATTAAAATTTTGCAATGAAGATATTTTAATAACAGCAAGATTGAAATTTGTGTAAAATTCATTTCTAATGAAAAAAAAAGTTTTTTTTTCGATGTAATCGAAACATGGCAATGGAGACCAACTGTATGGTGAAATTCATCAAAATAGTTTTAGTAAATCATATTGAACACATTGCCCATTTGATCCCAAGAAGGCTTGTTTTGCCTGTTATTGATATCTGCAATGCCTTATCATTTTTAGAATGAGAGATGCCTCAACTGTACCCCAGCGAACAAGTATTTACTGACAATAATCATTGAGAAAAAGTTCGCATACTTTTCATCAGTTGCGATAAACTATTCTGATTTTTCATCTCACTCCTTCGACGTGACCATCTATAAGACCGCTTGATTCTTCCCTAGTAATTTTTCTGCGCAGAAGCTTATAATAGCAAACATGACAACTATATTGGCAAACTGACTGACAAATATATAAAGCTCTAGGAAGTTTTTTCATAGATTAAATTTCCTTTATTAGGAGTAAAACTTCAGAGGAAGCCAAACTACATCATGCAAAAAACAACAGTGTTTCGCTGGAGAGCGAAAACTGCATTCGTTTGCCATAGCTCCCAAGTGAAGCATATGAAAATTAGTTTGAATCACATCTTTGACCGTCAAAATTTTGAAAATTTTACAAAGACCGTCTCATCTACTTGCAATTCCAGTTGTTTTTCTTTTAAACCAATTGTAAACGTTTGCCATTTGCGTTTTATCAGCTAATTCTACCCCTCCTGTTTTATAATTACTGTTTCAGATTTTCTTAAGCAACATTTTACGAATATCCAAATACACCTAGTTTAAGAAAACCATGTTTTTTTTTGCATTTAATTGAAATTATTCTCACGTTCTTTTTTGTTTAATGTGTCAAGTATATATTAAAATCTAATTCAAGGATGTCCTTTTCCCATCCGAGCACTGTTTGAACACCTAAGAGAAACAAGCAGCTGATAATATTAGTTCTCTATGCAAGTGAATTCCCAATGGTAAATACTTTTTTCTGTGGAATAGATCCTTTACTGTTCTTTTAAGAGTGGAAATTTTCGGTCGGATTTTCAAAGCTAAAGCCCTTTTTCCTCTTTCGTCAAAAATTTTTCAGATCTTTTTCCTTGGCTATTTATTAGCTTTTGTTTCGATTTTGTTGCAAGCATTTGATTTTTCTTATTCCGGGTCATTTCAAAACACTCGTTACCAATATTTGATATCTTTAGGTTATCTTTGCTCCAAAAGTTTTTAAGAATTATTTTTTTCACTGGATAAAAAACAGAAATTAGTTTTGATTTCGCAAGCAGATAGGTTGCATCATCCTGTCAGTTAGTTTCCCTTAGACTTGTAACTGTATATGAAGCCAGATACAAACAGTATCTCAGCTTCACTAGTTATAATGCTGGATCAAACAGTAGTTCCCCACGTGTAAGCGTTTCGGATACCACTTTTGCTTGCCTTTAACTTTGAAGCTTTTAGAAATTTTCAATAGGATTTTGATACCATTTTAAAAATCGAATGCAATTAAAATTTTGGCTGATCAAGTACCATAAGCAAAATTAAAAAATCATCAGAATCTCCACGGCAAGTTGTTTTATTTTCCACAATGAAAAAAAATTTTCACCCTTAAGGTATTCAAAAAACTTTTCTTAAAACCGAATTTTCATCACGATTTCTTCAAAACAAATAATCACCAAACCCATAGTTGCTCGATTTTCAATCGGTTGTTAGTTTTGTACAGTTTGTGTTTCTGCTCACTATTCGCTGAAACAGAATATTCCTCTTCACTGTCGTAGTCTCCGATGTAAATTTCGCATTCTCTCTCTCATTGATTGGCATAAGTCTATCGGCACTTATTGTTTTAGAGGCTGAGTCATTATTTTCTTCATGCTCATCTCTTTCGAGGGAAGTGTGAAGCATTCGGAATTTGTTAGATTTGGTGAATCACCTTCTATTTTAGGAGTGGCTAGTATTGGCAATTCTACTGTTTAACTTGTATTTAGAAATTCCAAAAAAGTGATATCTTTTTCCTCTGGTCCTCTGTTTTTGTTTAGGCCATTTTTTGAACTTTATCTATCTATCACTTTGATATTTCGGTATCTTTTTTTCCCTACATTCTCGAATGTTAATTTGTTGACTATGTGTGATCCCCTGCAAAATAAAAAACTGCGTGGTTTCCTTTGAAAGATTCGGGTTAAACAGTAGAATCCCGGAATCTTTATAATGCTTCATCATTTTCGTTATCTGTCTGGCTATGTTTCCTGTCTTTCCTGTTCAACGTCCGTGTATGCTGTGCCAATTCATATCTGGCTTGCAGTTTTTTTCTTTAGATTTCTTTCATAATCAATTGGAGTAGGAGAGTTCTTTAAAAAAATTCGTACTTGCAATCTATCAGCAATGCTGCCAAAAATAAACACAAGGGACTGTATTGATAAGCGCACGAACTGCTGATTCATAAGAAATAATCCTTTTTAAAAGATATCTGGCGCAATCTTTGTGGTTCACTCCAGCGTATTTCAAAAATGCTTCCTTAACTCTTCTGTTGGCTGTTTTGATCATCCAATTTCCTCGAGAGGGACATGGAACTGTGCAAGCTTTATCAACATCCTGCTCTGAACACAAAAACTTCAATAATGGCGCAAGGCAACCAGAATATTTGCACGGCAGCCAGAACACTAAAACATCCGTCCACTAAAATGTTTATTACTGATGATTGATTCACGCTGCAGTCTCGTAACGTTTCGAGAACCGATCTCCTTACAGAGCAGTTCCGTTGGACTCTTCTAATTCATTGAATAAGAATGAAAAAAGTGTCTCTTTCAGACAGAAACCGGCATATTGGGCTCAGAAAAGTAACTGAAGCTTTACAAACAGGTACTGAGAAGAAACATAGTCATAACTGTGTAAAAAAATTGGTTCAAGGACACTACTAGGATAGAAGCTGTTGTAGCGGAACGACTCATAACTTTCAAATTAGTGTTATCCTGAGAATAAATTCACTCCTTAGAACCTTCAAATCTGCAGAAATAAAAAGCTAGAGATTTTATTAACCGAAGACTTTTTCTTTGAGGCTTCTGATTTGAAAGTCTGCTTTTAACCTCAAATGGATCCACTCAAGTTCATTTCTACTCGAATACATTTAATTTCTAGAACTTGTGTTTTTCAGAGCACGAAAAAATCCCTGTTTTCTTTTAGAACCACGTTTAATCTGAGGATACCAAGCTAAGGAGTTCAGCAAAAATATATGAATGTTCGGCTGATCGCCTGATAATCGTTGCTGTTTTTGTCGATTCTTGATTAAACCAAAGTAAATTGGATTTGTTGAGACGGTGAAAATATGCAAAAATCAATTATCTGATGTCAGCCAGTCATCAATACGGACTTTTACCGCTTTCCATTGCCAGGTACTTTATCAAAATTGGAACTGTATGAAGCAACTTAATCGACAAAAAAGCCTAGGGATTTGTCTATCCTTCAAGCGGAAACTGTAGTCAGAGGCATTGAAACAGCTTTTTTGTAAACCAGAAACAGCTAGAAAAACCAAAACCAAGGTAGAAGTCGTTTTTTTTTCAGATTTGTTATCATATTTTAAAATTTACACTCATCTTTTTGTTCTGTTTCAGAGCATTTGTTTCAATACTTAAACGGACTCAAAAGCTTACAGCCTGGAAAAAACATATTTTCATTTACGATAATAATCTCCCGTTTTCATTTGACTAGGGATAATGAGACCAAGCAAAGTAGATGTCTTGCATATAAGCGGGAAGACATGTGAATTGCGTTCGGCTGATGACGGAAAAGTGGTAACACGTTTCTTGAGCTTCGTATGGACTTACAATGTTTTTCCGCGTCGTATCTGCATTGTCTGCTTTCCAGCGGCGGAAGAAGCATCCTCTATTTTTAACACCATTGATTCTGAGGGAATCGTATTTACTCAGAATATCGTAGAAGTTGAATGCAGTAGGACGCTGGCTTACCTCTGATGATCCAAGTCGAGTTGGGTTTGGGGAATGAGCGGGTAAGATACTGATTTGGAAGTCTGCCGAGCGACCCTGTCTTGTTTTATTGGGTAATCCGAAAAAGTGGTTTTGTGCTGTTGACTTTTTTGTTTACTAACAGTTTTGATAGAACGTTCTCTGCCCACTTTATTACAAAGAAAAATGATGACCGTCCACTCCGAATCACTCAAAACTGATGTATCAAAAAGTAAGTCCAAAGATTCAATTCTTACTAGATAACCTGGCAAAAACTAATTCCTTCTCAATCTTTAGGGTTGATATCTAAGCTTTTTTGGTTTGGGTTTTGTTCTCGTTGTCAATTTAGGGTTCAAGAATACCCCGCTTCTTCGGTTTAAAATTTTCATTAGGAGTTTCCCTTTCTTAAATGCCGGTAACAGAAATCCCCGTTCTTTCAATTTAAGAGCTTCCGAAGGATATTACCTCTATCGTTTGGACTGGCTGACTCTAAATGTTAGTTAGAAGTTGTCATTTCGAAGAAGGCATCCTATGTGGAGATGCTGGGCTGGTGTCGAAGTCGTATCCCTTTTCTTCAGGCTCGCAATTCTTGTTGTCCGGCGGAATAATATTTAGGTAGCCAACCTAAACTTTATCATCAGCTGCGCAAAAATATGCCCTATCTTTCGACACGACTGAATTTCTGTTGCTTGCTCTGGTAAGAGCAGTTCTTCACGTGAATGTTGATCATTTTTTAATGTGTGGTACCATGCATATTCTGAAAAGGTTTCATGCCGAACTGGTTTGGACGCGTTATGTGGAGTAATTTTAGCTCAGCTGCTCTCAGTCGCTTGAAAAATAAATATGGTCAATAAGTAGTTCATATAAAGCAATCCATTACAAATGTGAAGATCTTTAAACAAAAGTCTGAAAAAACCTAGCTTCAGTGTTATGGATTTACTTTGTTTCTTCTGATGCTTTAACTAAAAATTTGAAAATTTTTCTCTTTAGAAAGTTGAGCGAGCGTCTTATCTAAGAAATGATGCAATTCCAACGGTCTTTCCGGCAGTTTAAGAGGTTGACCGTGAGGTAGATATTTTGCCAAGGTGGTTGAATCAGGACGAATATTTCTTCACAGCAAAATGATCGGTAAAACCAGATGAGTCGAGAGAGTTATCGCAGTTTCACTAATTAAAATTACAATACTTACAAAATTTACATTCCATCGGAGTTAATTATAAATTTGAATGTTCAGATAAAATTTTAAAAATTTGAAATCTTGAAATTAGGTAGATGATAATTTAACTTAAGATTAATCAAACGGAGAACATCTAGGGGGGTACTGAATAACAAAGTTGTTAGTTCAATTTGAAACTAACTAGATTCAAAATAGATGCGATAAATTGTTAGGTAGTTTTGCGTCATTGGATTTTTCCTAAATTTGACCGACCAAATTTGAGCTTGAATAGAGCTTTCATTTCGTCAACGTGTCCGACGGATTCATGATGGAATTGATTTTTGAATTTGTAGATACTACAAATTCCTTGTCTTAAATTAAAATTGAAACACATGCTCCGATTGATAAAATCATTAAAACACACCTTTTTCCTGCTAGTAGTTTCAAAGTAAAATTGAGTGCTGAAACCTATCTACCCATCTTCTAGGCGACTATGATTTCCCTGGTTCCCGTGATCACAGGATACTGCAATAATTAAAGCTTTGTTATTCCTAATTACTTCAATTTCAGCCTCGTACAGTTAGTTTATTAAACTCTAACGGCCCATGCGACGCCTAGTAAATCAAGCTTATTTGTTGA
The DNA here is from genome assembly GCF_963678635.1 of Symsagittifera roscoffensis. NCBI lineage: Eukaryota > Metazoa > Xenacoelomorpha > Acoela > Convolutidae > Symsagittifera > Symsagittifera roscoffensis. Next base: position 10,267,293 of record NC_087066.1, on the reverse strand, counting down.
GTGCTCCACTTCATGAGGGTTTTAAAAAACTGCTGACATTTGATACCAATCTCCGGTCACTCTCAAGGACTTCTTTGGCGAAACCGATGTGAGAGGTATCCGTTTCAAACCTTGTATTTAGTTTCAATTCCAAATGGATATCTCTTCTGGGTTTACCATGGACGTTTTAGTCTTAGAATTTTTTTTCACCCCCTAAAAATCCCCTTATTTTTTAACAGAAGTCTGAAAGGACCGGCGAGGGAAGCAAAATTTGGATCAATTTCAAAAAATTGTTTTTTCAAACGCAAATTAATCAATTTGTTTTACATTTTGAGCGGTTGAGGGATTGATACTGAATTACTTGCGACAGCTTTATCCTCCAATGGGGTTATTCCGGGTACCGATATTTCAAATCCAAGTCATTTTATTTCATTTTTAACGAATTTGCATTGAGATCATTTAACGGCAAAAATATTCTGACCGAGAATCAATAAAAGCTTCTCATCGGGTTCTCGATGTTCTTTTCCGCTTTCTTTTGAAGCGATTAGATTATCGTATACATAGTTAATGACTGCTTCCGATAATAGAGTCCATCACTCGTTGAAACTCGTTAGGTATGTTGCCTAGTACGTAAGAACTCATTAAAAATTGGAATTTACGGTTGATATTTCTGCCTAAAATACTAAAATTACCTTGCTTACTCGTAAATTTATCCCACTTCAATTGACTTAGCTTTTCTAACGTCTAAATTTTTGAACCAAAACTCCTAAAGGGATTTTTGAGAATGTTGGGATGCAACATTGTCTACCAGTTTGTGAACATTTGGCAGGTGTTTTTGTCTGAAGTTTTGTTTAGCAATGGATTTTTAGTCTAATGCCAGTTTGTTTGACTTGTTGTTTTAAAAGATATCTCGATTGGGCTTATAAACCTGTCTTCGTCACAATTTTCTAATTTCTTGATATATACTTTTGATATCAATTTATCTCTCTTGATCACTGCTGGTAGAAGATGTAGCGTTGCCCTTTTTAACTTTAACTGGATTGGTTTTAAGGATTCACGAAAACACATGATTTTCATTTGATTTTCAATTCTCCCATTCTATCGAAAGTTCAAACTCCCGGTCTTGAAAAACTCTCAGTCTTAATCTCGAAAAACCCAATAGAATTTACATGTGACTTGTTTTGAGAATATGCTGGAAATTGCGGAAGGGTTTCTGTGCGATTTCTATCTCGACATGAGGAAGACATGTCATTTTCCGACATGTCAATTGCTGAGATGTTGCTGTCGAGAACATCTGTGATAGAAACGAAGTTTTGTCACATGGCCAGATATAATTGTTATGTCTTCTGTGAAACCGCAGTTTAGACCTTCCGTTACCTGTTCCACTGGGTTGCGCAACTTGTTTTCAGGCAGTACTTTCCTTTTCAAGAAGCTCACTGTGCTCTGTGCTTGCCGAGTCTACTTGAAAGTTTAGATGAACAATATTTGATTCCCCCAAAAAATATTTAATAGTTTCTTCAACTCTTTTCCTTCGTGATTGAATATTGTCATTATCGTGAGTGTTAAATATTCGTTGTTGTCACTTTGTCTTGTTTTTGACCATGAGTATTTTTTACATCGCAGCATTCTTTGTGTAAATGGTTATTCGCAACAGGGTTATTCGGCGGATCTTTGTAACCATCTCAGCCAGTGCTTCCCAAAAATGGTTTTTGTTTTTTTTTGCCGCCTTTTTGCCTTGTTTAAGTATTCTTCATTCAATTTTTTCCAGAATTTTGGGAATCAGACCCAAAGTATTTTATTTCTGAAAACTTCTGTGCAAGAAAGCGTTTTCGTTCAATTTATAGTTCTAAGTAGATCTTTGAGCGTCTCTTCTTGTCGGCCTCTTCCATACGCATGTCATTAAAATTTTCCGTCCTCAGTTTATGTGTACATTTTTTGGGTCGGTTGAAGTCTCTTTTTTTTCATTATTCTCGATTAGTCGCTCAAATTTTGCTGTGGATCATTCGTTTTGCTGTTCCTCTTCTCATTGTAGGATTTCAAGTTTCAACACTTTCAAGGGGTTGGACAAGTTTTCGATGTCGACGTTTTCTTTGGCTATCAATGCCAATTGAAACATATCCCGCCAGTCTTAGCAAGGGATAGGAGGTCAATCGTATGAGATTGCCAGAATGGGGGACTCTCCTTATGCCAAAGTCGTTTACAGATGATTGGGTCATTATAAATGCACTATTGTTCTAATTGAATAAAGCTTAAAAAACAAAAGAAAAGGGTCGAGTTCATTTAAAGTGTGTAATTTTTCCAACAAATGCAATAACACTGAAACTGCTTGCTACAAAGGAGATTGCTATGAATAAGCAAAGGTCATACAAGTGTTGCTAAAACTTAGTAGTTTACAAAAGGCAATCACAACAACTTGATCACTGATTTTTCAGTATTTTATATTTGATTGTTTTGTGGAACACTTCTTTTTCAAAAAAGCCGTTGTGCACAGTTTCTAGTTTATAAAAAGGATCCAACTTCTAATAAGGTTGAAAAGTTACTTATTGACACTAACTTTTCTCTTTGAATTGTGTGTATGACCTTAAGACCAATGCTAATACATTCCTAAAAAGACAACAATTTTAGCGTAAGCTAATCAAAAAATGTTTTGAAAAATTAAAAATAACCAGTAATACGATAGTTCTCTTGAAATCAAGTTTTTGTTGTCTCTTTTAACACTTTTCGAAGTTTCAATTAAAAAAATTTAATTTTCTGAAATATGTTTTTTAAGTGAATCTGTTGTTTGATTCTATTGAACCGAAAAACAGAAGTTTGATGCTTCAGGTAAAATTTTATTTGCTCATTCAACTGACTCGAATAATTTTTTCCGAAATGTCACACAGCTCTCTACAATTCTTGATCACTCTTTCGTTATGTTAAAATCCACAGAGTTTTTAACGAATAGGGCAGTTTCGCTGTCAGAAAACGATTAGTTGACCAAAAACAGCCCAAAACAATAGTATTGGCAGTTTTAGTAAAGAAGTTGCTCAAAAACCGCTCGTTTAAATGTGAAAAAACGCTAAAACCACACAATTAGAAGCAGGATTTTGGGCACAATTGTCTAAAAAAACCGCTCAAACTCCCCAAATATGGTTTCAAATTAGGTGAAAAAATCGCGAATCGTCTGTACCAGAATAAACTAAAACGTGCTTCCGATAATATTCTATTTTAGTTGTAGAGGTTGCACTCAAAATTGCCTCAATCAGAACTGAGCAGTCTGCTAAAGTTATGTTTTTTTTGCAAACTAATCTTTCTTAACTCTCAGAGAAACAAAGCAATAGAAAACTGTTTTTAGATCTGCGTTGCTTATACCTGCGATTTAGCGAATAATTTAGATTACCTTCGGTTTGGCGAATATAACAGTTTAGCAAAAACAAACAGTTAAGTCGTGTTTTTGAGAAGCAATTAAATGTTTGAAGAAACGTGCATTGAAAAATCTCGAAAAAGCATATTAATAATCAACAACTTTAACGTGGCATCGGATGATGGAAGCAGATAACCAGGTAAAATTGTTAATAACAGTTTTCGACAATATATACAGTTCATAAAATCATTTGTATCGGCCCTTGTTAGAGTTGAGTATCGCCTTTAATAATTCACTAGACGCTAATTACGTAAGTTTGCTTTTTACATAATGTGGCGGTGTTTTGAAACAATTATTCAACTACTTTTTGAGAACTCCACTTTTTTGTCCAAAGGAAAATAAATTAAATTGGTTAAAAAAATGTTGGAACCAGTATAGTTTTTTTTGCGTTCTGGGTGACTGTTAGTTTGAGCTAAGGTTACAGCTTGCAAAACGTTGAAAATAGATTCTTCATGTTATATGGGCATTTTCATTTACAGGACATCAAATTGGCTGTAGAGGACGCAAAGAATAGGATAACCCGCGGCGATTTGGTAGTTTTTCCAGGTCCTGCGGAGGAATTGAGGGAAATATGTCCGTCTGTCGAAGGTATTCTCCCTTGCTCCACAGTTGTGAAGGAACTTCGACAAGTTTCTAGAAGTTATGGCATTGGTGGATTGGTCTTTAGAGGTCATCGCTCATCTGATTTTTACCACGGATGTGTTTTCATACCGACTCTCGAAGAAACAGTTTACATCATCAAAGCGCTGAACAATCTGGATGATGAGGAATTCCTGCAGAAGTTTGTCGATTCACTGAAGGACCAAGTTAAGTTCATCCGGACAACCCAACCTGGCCTTGAACACTTGAAAATTTCGATCTGTTTGTGGGAGCAAAAGAGGCTAAGCACAACGTGTTTGCGACAAAGAATACAGAAAAACGTTTGTGATAGTGGCACTGTGCTTGACGAAAATCGCCAACAACTTGTTTTCCAAGCTCCGCCACCTGGTAGGTTATTTCTCATTTTAACATTAGAAACAATCGAATTCTTTGATTTCAGGAAAATATATGCCTATTTAACAAAAATCATCTGCATTGCAGAATCAGTTACGCGAAGCTTTTCGTCAGTGATGTCGAAAAGAAGCAGACATCACTGAAAGGTCTCAAGAATGAGAGTACTAAATATTTGAGGAGAGCTGGGGGAGGGTGGTGCCTGCAGACCCCCATGTATTAAGATAGGCTATAGCAAAAACTCTCGGGGCGCGTTATCTTATTGGTACATACCATTGATTTATTACGTGTAGATTGTAGATTGAAGGTATTATTGTAAGTTTTTTGGTTCATGGTATTTCAATGATAAGAGATTTTGCACAATTATTTTTTTTTCAATTTTTCTCTGTATTTTTCAAAATATGATTAGATTTGTTTTTATATCGTCTATCTAGTTTATATAACTACATATGCTCTGTCTAGCTGCAACTTTGGTGCAGCCTACTGAAAAAAAATTAAATTTCTGGGAAAAAAATTAGTTCACAAAAAGTTTATAGATCACTGCACCGTATAAAATAATTAATGGAATAACTTGCACCTACAGACAAAAACTTCACTTTCAATAAAACTATTTAAAAAAAATCAAAACATGCACTTCAAGATTATGACCTTTTTCTGGTAGAATTTAAAAATAGAAATGCTAAATAAGTTTCAGGAAAGTTACATACGTTAACCGTTTTTTTTGAAGTTTTCGGGGAATCATTTGCTAATACTTTTACGTTAGATAGGAACAAGTTGATCTTTTTCTACCTAAAGAATCACCAAAGTTGTAAGTTTGTTCAATCGAGCAGGCGTCATTCAGTGCTCTCCTCTATCATTGCTTGGAGCTTAGCGAAAGAGTTTATTTTTGGTTTCATCAGAGTGAGAAGTTCCAATGTATTTTATTCTGAGCTCAGGAAACATTTCAAAGTTTTTAACCATGAAAAACTATACATTTATATATTTTGTTAGTTGATTTGAATTTGAAAGAAAAACCTTTTTATGTACAATTCACGACAAAAAAAATTGAACCAAATGAATTTAATTTCTTAATCAACAAAGTCCCATCCACATGTCTAATGTACCGGATAAACGTTATTGAACACTGTTTTACATTCTAGGTTGGAGAATTTTCTCGGGTTTTCAATTATGCAGCGTTCATTTTCTACTTTTCTTGGAGTTCTAGGTCTGAAGAAAAACAAAGTTTTTCTTGTTAAGAGAAAACAACGATGAAAAATCCCCAAAACTCAAATATGTTTTAACGAATGTTCCGAATTTTCCAATTTAAAATGTTGATAGTCTTTTGCTCCAAAGAATATGAGCTAGTATTTCTAATTTAAGCTTTCTCCACTAAATTCTGGATAAAGCATCATTGTTCAGCTGCAAGATTGCGCAACAGCTGAATTAGTAATCATTGCAGTTTCACTTTTTCTTATTGGGACACTGATGAAAACAATTTGCCGAAAAAACAGTTTTTGATAAGATGGAATTATGAATGTTTTTTTTTTGCTGTAGTTTTCATGTAACTGTTATGCGCAATTTTTCTGTCCAGATTCCCTTGCAAGTAATCGTGATTAGGAACAGCTGATACAATTTTTCTAGTTAACAGCGAACAATCGTTCTTTTTTAATCCTAAAATGGGATAATTAGACTTAGAGTAAAGCGTGAGTGTAGCTAAATATTAGTTAAATTAGTTAAATTTGGTTTTTGGTATTTGTTAAAAACAACTTTTTACAAAAAATCAAACCAATGGCAAGTCTGCCAAAGAATTTTAAAAACTTACAGTTCCATAGGAGTTTGCTCTATAACTGAACAGATGCATATCAAATTGTTCTGAAAAATGTTCAAAACTATTTCGATGACAAATAGTTTTTTTTATTACAGACCGCCGACAACTTGGATTTGTTAGATTTTTGTGCTCCATATGATCTATCCATTGACGTTGCAAATCATTTAATTGATAAAATAAATTTAACCGTTTGAGAAAAGAGAACGTAATAGATTGTTTAAAAAAGCTAAGAAAGGTTCTGGTTCCTCATCTGAGTCAGCCTCTGATTTTGCTTATTTTTCTGCTTTTTTAATCTTGAAAGCATCAAACCAGCTTCCCCTGAATTGTTGAAACTTTAAACCAAAATGGATGGGTGTCACACATATCCGAATACAGATTAAGATTCGTCCCTAAACCAAACTCAAAAAAGCACTCATCAAATGAATTACTGGGGAAAACTTTTTGTGTGTTAATTGAAATAATTGTTTCCAAAACTGGAGTTTTGACAAACATCTTTAAGGAAGAACTTTTAAAAACCCGTAAACAAAATGGCTACTTTCACTGAAGCTCAAACTATTGCAAAAATAAGTCTTTGCAAGAGCGCATGGTTTTTGACCTTTTTTTGTAAGATGAATTTGATTCTAGTAGTTCTCAGCTTGTTTTTCTTTCTTCCATAATTCAATTGTTTCCGAACCGTTTTTGTTCAACAACTTTTGAAAAAAATTGGAGTACCTGTGTCCTCTCACATTTTCTCTAATCTCTGGCGCTACAAATTCATCGAAATCTGCTCCAAATTTTTACCAGCTGGAATTATATTTTTATGATAGAGCGGATTGCAATTCTCCCAACAAATTGTGCAAGTTCATCAAAACATCTCCCATCTTCTCCCATTTTGGCTTGAAGTTCCACAAACCTTGGTAAAATTAGCTGAAATTTGAGCAAAGGTTTCGCATGAAGTATAGTTCAAAAGATATTTTCCGAAATCTTTTTTAAGATTTTTGATTGTATATGAATGAGGTTTTTTGTAGAATCAAATGAAATTGTTGACAGTTCGAAGGTATTCAATGCAGTTTCTTTTTAATTTATTGGGGCACTGTTCAAAAAAATTTCCCGAAAAAACTTGTTTTGATAAGATGAAATTATAAATGTTTTTGTATAGTTTTTATGTAACTGTAATGCGCAATATCTTTGACCAGATTTCATTGCAAATATTCTTGTTTAGGATCAGCTGATACAACTTTTCTATTAAACAGCGAACAATTGTCTTTTTTAATATAACAGTGGGTTTATTAGACCTAACTAAAGTATGGGTTTAGGTCATATTATTTTATTTCGAACTTTGGTTTTGATAAAAAACAACTTTTTGCAAATAATCAAACCCTTGCTTAGCCTGCCAGACAATGAAAAAACAACACAGTTCTATAGGAGTTTGCTCTATAACTGAACGGATTTAGATCAGTTTATTCCAAAAATTCTGCAAATTTATTTCGATGACAAACAAAATTTTTTTATTACAGCTTGCCGACTACTTCAAATTGTTAAATTTTTTGCTCTATGAGGATCTATTCATTGACGTTGCAAATCATTTTATTGAAAAAAAATATAGCCATTTGATAAAAGAGAACTAGTAGATTGTTTATTAGGTTAAGAAAGGTTCTGATTCCTCATCTGAGTCAGCCTCTGATTTTGCTGACCTTCTGCTTTTTTTAACCTTGAAAGCATCAAACAACTTTCCCCTGAATAGTTGAAGCTTTGAACCAAGATGGATGGGTGTCACGACGTATATCCAAATTCAGATTAAGATTCGTCTCTAAACCAAACTAAAAAATGCACTCGTCTAATGAATTACTGGGGAAAGCTTTTTGTGTGTAAATTGAAAAAATTGTTTCCAAAACTGGGATCTTGACAAAAATATTTAAAGAGAACTTTTAAAAACCCGTAAACAAAATAGCTACTTTCACTGAAGATCAAACTATTGCAAAAATAAGTTTTTGCAAGAGCGCATGGTTTTTGACATTTTTTTTTGTAAGATGAGTTTGATTCTAGTACTTCTCAATTTTTTTTTCTTTCTTTCACATTTCAATTGTTTCCGAACCGTTTTTGTTCCAACAATAACTTTTGGAAAAATCTCACATTTTCTCTAATCTTTGGCGCTACAAAATCATTGAAATCTGCTCCAAATTTTTACCAGCTGGAATTATATTTTTATGATAGAGTGGATTGCAATTCTCCCAACAAATTGTGTAAGTTCATCAAAACATCTCCCATCTTCTCCCATTTTGGCTTGAAGTTCCACAAACCTTGGTAAAATTAGCTGAAATTTGAGCAAAGATTTCGCATGAAGTATAGTTCAAAAGATATTTTCCGAAATCTTTTTTAAGATCTTTGATTGTATATGAATGAGGTTTTTTGTAGAATCAAATGAAAATGTTGACAGTTCGAAGGATTTTCAAAGAAAGGTTGCGCAACAGCTGAATTAGTATTCAATGCAGTTTCCTTTTCATTTATTGGGGCACTGTTCAAAAAAATTTCCCGAAAAAACTTGTTTTGATAAGATGAAATTATAAATGTTTTTGTATAGTTTTTATGTAACTGTAATGCGCAATATCTTTGACCAGATTTCATTGCAAATATTCTTGTTTAGGATCAGCTGATACAACTTTTCTATTAAATAGCGAACAATTGTCTTTTTTAATATAACAGTGGGTTTATTAGACCTAACTAAAGTATGGGTTTAGGTCATATTATTTTATTTCGAACTTTGGTTTTGATAAAAAACAACTTTTTGCAAATAATCAAACCCTTGCTTAGCCTGCCAGACAATGAAAAAACAACACAGTTCTATAGGAGTTTGCTCTATAACTGAACGGATTTAGATCAGTTTATTCCAAAAATTCTGCAAATTTATTTCGATGACAAACAAAATTTTTTTATTACAGCTTGCCGACTACTTCAAATTGTTAAATTTTTTGCTCTATGAGGATCTATTCATTGACGTTGCAAATCATTTTATTGAAAAAAAATATAGCCATTTGATAAAAGAGAACTAGTAGATTGTTTATATAGGTTAAGAAAGATTCTGGATCCTCATCTGAGTCAGCCTCTGATTTTGCTGACCTTCTGCTTTTTTTAACCTTGAAAGCATCAAACAACTTTCCCCTGAATAGTTGAAGCTTTGAACCAAGATGGATGGGTGTCACGACGTATATCCAAATTCAGATTAAGATTCGTCTCTAAACCAAACTCAAAAATGCACTCGTCTAATGAATTACTGGGGAAAGCTTTTTGTGTGTAAATTGAAAAAATTGTTTCCAAAACTGGGATCTTGACAAAAATATTTAAAGAGAACTTTTGAAAACCCGTAAACAAAATAGCTACTTTCACTGAAGATCAAACTATTGCAAAAATAAGTTTTTGCAAGAGCGCATGGTTTTTGACATTCTTTTTTGTAAGATGAGTTTGATTCTAGTAGTTCTCAATTTTTTTTTCTTTCTTTCACATTTCAATTGTTTCCGAACCGTTTTTGTTCCAACAACAACTTTTGAAAAAAAAAATTGGAGTATCTGTGTCCTCTCACATTTTCTCTAATCTCTGGCGCTACAAAGTCATTGAAATCTGCTCCAAATTTTTACCAGCTGGAATTATATTTTTATGATAGAGTGGATTGCAATTCTCCCAACAAATTGTGTAAGTTCATCAAAACATCTCCCATCTTCTCCCATTTTGGCTTGAAGTTCCACAAACCTTGGTAAAATTAGCTGAAATTTGAGCAAAGGTTTCGCATGAAGTATAGTTCAAAAGATATTTTCCGAAATCTTTTTTAAGATCTTTAATTGTATATGAATGAGGTTTTTTGTAGAATCAAATGAATTTGTTGACACTTCGAAGGATTTTCAAAGAAAGGTTGCGCAACAGCTGAATTAGTGTCCATTGCAGTTTCCCTTTAATTTATCGGGGCACTGTTCAAAACATTTTCCCGAAAAAACTTGTTTTGATAAGATGAAACTGTAAATGTTTTTGCTATAGTTTTCATGTAACTGTAATGCGCAATATCTTTGACCAGATTTCATTGCAAATATTCTCTTGTAGGATCAGTTGATACATCTTTTCTATTAAACAGCGAACCATTGTCTTTTTTAATATCACAGTGGGTTTATTAGACTTAATTAAAGTATGGGCTTAGGTCATTTTAATTTAATTCGATTTTTGGCTTTGATAAAACAACTTTTTGCAAGTAATCAAACCCTTAATTAGCCTGCCATAGAATGAAAAAAAATCACAATTCTATAGAAGTTTGCTCTATAACTGAACGGATTCCGATCAGTTTGTTCCAAAAATTCTGCAAAACTATTTCGATGACAAACAAAATTTTTTTATTACAGCTTGCCGACTACTTCAAATTGTTAGATTTTTTCTCCATGAGGATCTATTCATTGGCGTTGCAAATCATTTTATTGAAAAAATAAACAGAACTTTTTGAGAAAAGAGAAAAAAGTAGATTGTTTATATAAGTTAAGAAAGGTTCTGATTCCTCATCTGAGTCAGCCTCTGATTTTGCTGACCTTCTGCTTTTTTTACCTTGAAAGCATCAAACAACTTTCCCCTGAATAGTTGAAACTTTGAACCAAGATGGATATGTCACGACGCAGATCCAAATACAGATTAAGATTCGTCTCAAAACAAAACTCAAAACTGCACTCATCTAGAGAATTACTGGGGAAAACTTGTTGTCTGTAAAATGAAATAACTGTTTCCAAAACTAGGATTTTGACAAAAATCTTCAACGAAGAACTTGTAAAAACCCGTACCTAAACCCGTACCTGCACTTTGATTAAATCTCAAACTATTGTAAAAAATGTTTTTTGCAAGAGCGATTTTTCTTATCTACCTTTTTGTAAGATGAATTTGGTTCTAGTAGTTGTCAGCTTGTGTTTCTTTTTTCCACTTCCCAATTGTTTCTGAGTCCTCTCACATCTTCTCTAATCTCTGGCGCTACAACTTCATTGAAATCTGCTCCAATTTTTTTCGCAGCTGGGACTATATTTTTGTAATAGAGTGGATTGTGCAAAAAAAATTGTGCAAGTTCATCAAAACCCCTACCATCTTCTCCCATTTTGGATTGAAGTTCCACAAACTTTGGGAAAATTAGCTGAAAAATGAGCAAAGGTTTCGCATGAAGTTTTGTTCAAAAGATATTCACCGAAATATTTTTTAAGATCTTTGATAATATATGAATGAAAATTTTTGTAGATGTTGCTGAAATTAAACAGATTGTTCAAAAAAATAAATCATATAATTGAATCTTATGAGCAGACGGAGAAAGGATTGAGTTTTTCTATGCAAATTGATATTTCAAGATAATGGTATTCAACAAAACCTTTGAACTTATAAGAGCAGCTAATTTTAAGTAATTTTCTGTATGATGTCAGAAAATTAATGATTGAGAGGCTTAGGCCTGAAGAAAAACAAACATTTTAGAAAAGAGAAAAAAAACGATGGAAAAACCACAAAATTGAAAATTTTTTTAAAGGAATCTGGAAACTAAAAAAAAACAATTTTCACAAGTGTTCCGATTTTTCAATTTGAAATTTTGATAACCTTTCACTCCAATGGAAATTGATTAAATATTTCTAATCTTGAGCTTTCTCCACTAATTTCTGGATGAGGAATCATTGTTCAGCTGCTTCTTGTAATGAAGTCAAGTTCAAATTTAGAGTTAAGTGGTTTCAAAATTTTTTAAAGAAAACCGGGAAGTTTTTGTTGAGGTCAGACACTCTCAAGGTCAGACAGATTACTTGAATCATAATCAAAACTGATTAAACTCAGACAAGGTCAACTAGTGTTCTCAAACTATTTAATTAGTCTGAAGTTAATTAACTGGTACTTTTGTGATGGTTAGATGGTCATGTCATTTACATTCACGTCTTTCAATTCATTCTTCAACAATCACTACATCTTCTCAATCCTCAGTTCAAACCTCAGATTCTCTCTCAGTCACTAACCCCAGCTCTTAATCCTAGTTGCTCTAACTCTCAATCTTAACAGATTATAGGCCCATATTTCTAAGTATTATTGTATTATTTTTCTGTCTGCGTTTTTAGCTTTTAGCTATCAGCCTTAAGCAACAATGGTCTTGAAACTGGCGGCTTTTAATGGAAAGTCTGAAGATTTTCCTGCTTGATCGACGAAATTTGTGGCGCTGATGCACACCAAGGGCCTGTTCAGGACAGTGATGGGCAATGATGATCTGTCAGAGGTTGAGCCTACTCTCCCCGAGAGTCCAAATACTGATAAGCAGGCAGCCTACGATACCATGATGCAGGAGCGAGCAGTGTTGATCCAGCAGAGGAGAGACAATTGAAACACTGTGTGGTCCCACCTGGCTCTGGTGCTCAACAGTACCCACTTGATGTACATAAAGAACGACTGCGTGGGAACATACGGCTATGGCGATGGGACGTAGGCTTGGAAGCTGCTTCAAGAGAAGTTTTACAGCGTAGAGATGTCGACGGTGGTCAGTCTAGTAGGTCAGCTTGCGCGGCTGCGCCTAGGATTAGAAGAGGATCTGGACGACTACTTCGTTTGCAGTCAAGAGCTGATGACCGGTTGAGCGAAGCTGGAGAAGCAATCACGGAGACACTGTTCAAGGCTTTGGTGACCCATGGGCTGCCTGACAGCTATGAGCATTTCGTGGTGCAAGAGAGCTTTCAACCAGCCAAGACGTTTCCAGAGCTGAGAACGAGGTTGAGGAACTACGATGACTCGAGGAACGCTCGATGTGGAGAGAGGACTGAACTTGGTCATGTAGCCATGCAAGCTGTGAGGAAGAAGAAAGGAGAGTCAAGTAGTGGCTGCAATGTGTGCGGTCAGAAGGGTCATATGGCGAGGGACTGCAAATTCAAAAGTGACAGCGGACAATGCAGTGCTCGAGGCAGTGAGTCGAACGAAGCAAATGGGCCTGGAGCAAAGAAGCAAACGTGCTTCAAGTGTGGGCGATCTGGACATTTTGCAAGGTTGTCGAAGCAGGGGAAGACAGGGTTCTTCAGTTGTTATGCTGCATTCTCAATGAAAGGAGACGACCTCATTGTGGATACGGGATGCACTGATCATGTGGTGCGCGACACGACTGTCTTTTCTAGCTTTGAGAGCTGGAACGAAGGGACAACTGTGGACTGTGGAGAACCCCAACTGCACGCTGTCGAGGATCGGGGGCAAAGGATCAGTGGAAGTGGAGATCAGGGACTGCCGTGATGCTGTGAGGAGCTACAATTTTCACAATGTGCTGTTTGTGCCGAGCTACAGTGCGAACTTGATGAATGTGAGCTCAGCTATGGCTAGAGGCTCAAGCCTCAGTTTCGCCGCAGATGCGTCACATCTTCTGACACCAGATGGGGGACAGCTACCTGTTAAGCAGCCCGGCAAGCTTTTCTTTCTTGAGTGCAAGTTCAGCAGAAACCCAATGATTCTAGTGACGAAAACAAGGAGGGATACCAGTGGTGCAATGTTGTGGCATCGAAGACTGGGGCACCTCCACCAGCAGGACCTTTCATCGCTTGTCAATGTGGGCCAGCTAGAGACATATGAAGTGTGTACAGCTTCTAAGATGCATGAAGTAGCTGTGCCTAAGAAGACTGACAGCAGAGCATCGGCAGTGGGGCAACGGGTCTTCAGTGACATTCAGGGACCATTTGAAGTATCAAGTATGCATGGTGCACGCTATGCCTTGAGCTTCATCGACGATTTCAGTCGGCTGGTTGTTTTCAAGTACCTGGTGAAGAAGAGTGATGCTCTATTGAAGTTCCAGGAGTTTGTGGCTGAGCATGGAGCATCGAAGTGATTGCGAACTGACAATGGAGGTGAGTATTCGTCAAATAAACTTAGGAGATTTTGTAGAGAACTCCAGGTGAATCAAGAGTTCACGGTGCCCAATACTCCTCAACAGAATGGTGTAGCAGAGCGCTACAACGGAGTGATCACCGAGATGATTCAATGTCTGCCGGCCGAAGCACAGCTACCAAAGATGTTTTAGGTACGAGCAATGTCGACAGATGTGAGGGTTCGCAAATTAAGTCCTAAATACAGCAACGAGAAGCGCCTTTTACCGACAGAGATGCACTATGGGCAACTATCAAAAGTGAGCTTTTTGCGTGTGTTCGTTTGCCTGGCGTACTATCTGGATCGAGGCAACAGACGGAAACTGGATCCAAAGGGCAAGAAAAGCAAGTTCGTCGGCTACGACGTGGATAGAGAGCAAAGCCTACCTGCTGATGGATCTAGAGACAAGACGAGTGGTGCGAGCAAAATGCGTAACATTCAATGAGAACATCACTCCAGATGACTTCATGGTTGACATTACAAACCCTGGAGCTATCAATCGAGGGGTGCATTGATATTGAGCCACCAAGCACGACGAAAACAAGCGAGCACGAAGCGCGCCAACTGAGGGTGATACTGCAGATTCAGTGGGGGCTACTGAGAAAAATCATCTCGAGGGGAAAGCAGTAGACTCACATTCTACTCATCATCCAGAGCAGAGGTCCGTTAGGCGTTAGTACAATGAACCCACCCATTCGATAAGGACTAGCCTAAACCCATGCTTCAGTGACTGGAATTCAAGAGCCAAGGGGCTATTCAGAAGCAGTGTCTAGACCTGAAAAGGAGCAGTGGCTGGCAGCAATGGCTTTAGAGGTGAAGTCTCTAGAAGCCATGGGAAAATGGAAACTTGTTGATAGACCAAAATCTCGAAAAGTTATTCCTGGACGATGGGTTCTTGCTGTAAAGAGAGATGCAATGGGACTAGTGGAGCGGTTCAAAGCCCGATATGTAGTGAAAGGGTTCATGCAAGTGGAAAGACTTGACTTCAATGAGAGGTTTGCTCCAACCTGTAAACCCGAAACACAGAGGATACTGCTGGCTCTGAGGGCACAACATTATCTTGTACTTCATCAGAGGGGTTCAGCATCGGTGACAGCCAACTTTGCTTGCTACAACGAAGACCCTACGGGCTGCGGCTGGCAGGAAGAGACTGGCATCAGACGCTGAGCACTTTCCTACTTGATGAAGGGTTCACTAGAAGCAGCAGCGACTTCTGTTTGTTCACGATGAGGAAAACAAACGATGCAATGATTTATGTGCTGGTTTGGGTAGATGACATCATCATTGGGTGCAGATATCAAGACAAAGTTGACAAACTGGGGAGCCGATCCTCCGAACGATTCAAGATGGATGACAGAGGCGCATTGTCCTGGTTCTTGGGAATGCAGGTCAAGCAGTCACCTGGGACGTTAACAATAAATCTATTTCGTTACATCAACAACTGCTTGGAGCATTTTGGACTTACTGAATGCAAATCAGTGGGCACACCAGCGGACATCAGCGCACAACTGTCGAAGAAGGACTGCCCTGAAGCTGGGTCAGCAGAGGCAGTATCCATGAAGGCTGAGGACTACAGAGACATTGTGGACTCATTATTGTACATAGCTAAGCAAACAAGACCTAATATCCTAGCTAGTGTGACGCAACTCTCTCGCTTCACAGAGAATCCGCGAAGGGTGCACTGGGTGGCTGCAAAGAGGGTTCTTTGTTACCCGAAGGGGAGCAAAGATATGGAGCTGTGCTAAACTAACAAAGCTGGTGGTGTAAAACTCTATGGTTCCGCAGATGCTGACTGGGCTGAAGTTATGGATGATAGAAGGTCAACTACTGGCTACAGCTTTCATTTGCAGAAGGCAGGGGCAGCAATTAGTTGGAGCACCAAGAAGCAACCAACTGCAGCCATATCTACCAGTGAGGCTGAGTGCCAGGCAATGGCAGCAGCGGTTCAAGAGGCTCCATATCTGCGATCAATTCTCGATGAGATGGGCGTAAATATTGACGGACCAACTGTCATCAAGGAGGACAACCAGAGCTGTATCAAGATGTGCAAGAAACCTGTGAGGCTGAAGCGAACGAAACCCATCGATGTGAAATACCACTTTGTTCGAGAATGAGTGGAAAATGAGACAGTTGAACTCCAATTTTGCCCTACTGAGTTCTTGAAAACTGACTTGTTTACAAAAGCCCTGAGCAAGGCTAAGGTGAAAGAGCATCGTCGAATCTTGATGGGTTGCTGTCTGACATTGGAAAAAGCCAATTCAGCCTGAGTGAGGGTGTTGAGGTCAGGCCATCTCAAGGTCAGACAGATTAAATGAATCATAATCAAAATTGAATAAACTCAGACAAGGTCAACTAGTGCTCTGAAACTAATTAATTAGTCTTAATAAATTAACTGGTACTTTCATTTAACTCTGAATCTTATTAGTTTTCGGTAAACTGAATGGCTTTCTCTTTGTCCTATATATGATGAAACGATTGCTTCCCTCTCTCAAATGAAAATATTGACTGTTCGAAGGGTCAACGAAAGCTTGCGCAACAGCTGAATTAGTATTCATTGCAGTTTCTTTTTTCTTATAGATGCACTGTTAAAAACAATTTCCCGAAAAAACTGACTTTGATAAGAGAGAACTATGGAAGTTTTTGCTATAATTTTCATGTAACTGTAATGCGCAATATCTATGTCCAGATTTCATTGCAAGTATTCGTGATTAGGGTCAGCTGATACAGTTTTTCTAGTACACAGCGAACAATCGTTTTATTAATCTAACAGTGGGATTATTAGACTTTAAGTAAATTATGGGTGTGGTCAGATTAGTTTAATTCGAACTTTGGTCTTTGTTAAAAACAACTTTTCGGAAATAATCAAATCATCAGTTTTGAATATTTGATTATTTGATTATTTGATAATCACTCAATGTATTCCCTGCTTGATTTTGTTCTAAGTCACAAGCAACAGTTTTGCTCAAATCATTACTAATTTACACTGGTTGGCCCTCAGATATTTGAACGGCTATCGTTTGTGTAATTTCATTTATTGGTTAAATTTCCGCCAAGCTTGAATGCTTGTGCAGCTAAACGTTATAATTTAGAATTTTGTTGTTTAACTATATCAACAATACTCGAATACAGTCTTTGTTCAATATACACCGGTTCAATTTATATTTTGTCCTAAGAATTTTATTCCCCATCCATGAAAGTGAACGCCATTTTTGAGAAAGCAACCTCCCATTTTCCTTGAAATGATATGATTACAGTAAAAAAATTTGTGAAAAAATTAAGACTATTATTCGGTTAACAGTTAAGAGAAGCATTAAAAAACAGTTCCATAATAAAAAATATCCATGACTACTGATTTATAGAAATTTAATTCAACCATAGAATTACCATTATTCCGAATTTTTTTTCAGTTTTTTGGCAAAAAATTCTTCCAGAATTTTTTCTTTTTTAAGATCTTTGATGATATATGTAGGAAATTTTTTGTAGATGTTCTGAAATTTAAAATGATCGTTCAGAAAAGTAACACATATGGTTGAAACATATGAGCAGACGGAGAAAGGAGTTTTTTATGCAAAATGACAATTTCAAGACAATGGTATTCGCACAAAACCTTTGAAGTTTAAGGAACAGAAAAAAAAAGAAAAAACTCTGTCTGATGTCGTAGATTTAATGATTTTATGAAGAGTTGTGGTAAACTTAAAATACAATGCGGTGATTGATATATTTTTTTGTAAATTAACTTATCCTTTTTTTCTCCGAGTTTCTGCAGATTTCAGCTAGATTGAGCATAAGCAGTTGAAGCACCATATAAAACAGGTCATAGCTCAAAGCAGATCGAAACATATCGTGTTTCTGAAGTTTCTTTCCTAAACAAAATTTGTTGATAAAATTTGGAAAATTTTCTCACTTTTTAAGCACAAACTCTTACCATTGATTTACCATGAGCCAAAAACATGCACAATTAACTACCTTCAACAATCTAGACGTAATATACTAATGATCCTTACCAATTAGAGTTTTCGCCCCAAAATTTTTTCAGAAAAAATAGTGAAATCTACCCAAAAACCAAAAAAACGCCATCTCGCCTATAATTCTGTTACGAATACCCAAACGCTGAAAACTTACAAATTCTATTTTTCCTCGTCTTAAAACTTTGTAGACTCTACTGCCAATGTTAATACATAGCTGGGAGACTAGATAGGTTGAAGCTTATCATAATACATAGAGGCTACTAACCCCCCCCCCCCAGCTCAGAGGATGACTATGTTTCAACCTGAAACTTCATAGAGTCAAATATTTGTTGAAGACCGGTACATTCCTGCATGAATAAACTTACTTAGATCAGCTGCTGAAAAACTGTAAGTTAGCAAAAACATTGCCACTATAATCATTGTTGTCGCTCCTTTTTAAAAATCTTAAAGATATTGGAAAATGTACCAAAATTAAAATGTAATCAATTTTATCTCTGGATTTTGTGGAGGCTGCATGAGACATCGCATCAAAAGAAAAACCTTTTTCAGAGAGAAAAACTTCCAGCTCGCGCGATTCATTTCGGGGTATTGCATCAACTGCACGAGATAATACAGCAATATAAAAAAAACAGCTCGCCTAATTGCATGTGGGCATAATGCAGCAACTGCACGAGATCAGGCAGTAATTGAAAATAAAACTTCAACCGTCACTGAACACCCGTTAGCCATTTTTTCTGTCCTAGTTCTCGAAGAATTTCTTCGTGTGAATTCAAAAAACATAGTAGGTACTTTTTGTCTACGGATCCGTAATTTAGTCCTGGCGTTGTGGCTCAAAAACAGAAAAGTCAGGTTCACATCGATCTGTCAATCAACGCAACATCTACGCAGATAGAGAATAAACTAGGCTAACGTTTTCTGTGCATCTTATCAGATATCGGGGACTAATTGGGGCAAGCAACCGTCGCACTCAGTGCCACAACCAAGTTAGCAAACTGTGTTACATTTTGGAAACCCCATATCGGAAGTCACGACCAGCTAGAAACCTCATATCCATTTCTTGTACAAAAAAAGGGGGGATTATTAGACTATATCGTCAAATCAAGTAAGAACTTGAGAAAAAAGCTCTGACTTTTCAGGTATTCGGGGCGTGGGTAGAGAAGAAAACAAACCAGGAAAAACCTCATCAAGGTGGGTGGCAGCACTCATACAGTTTGAAACAACACTTAAAAAGCTATAGTTTTTCCGACCGAGCCGCGGTGACGTCGATCATTCTTTTTAAGGATAGGACATTACCCGTAGAATCATTATTTAAAAACAAGGGAGCTGAAAGGATAACATAAATTAAATAGCAGATAAAAAGCTATATTGGAGATATATGTAAAATTTGATTCTCGGTATCAATTAAACATAAGAATGGGAATTACTCTTACAAGAGTGAGCAGAAAATAATTGATCACGATCTTACTTAAGATCATATAAAGCGACAATTGTGTAACGTTTATACAACATTAGCAAGGGGAATAGTCGGCACAAGGTGGCCTTGAAGCCTGCCACTTGATCACAATACTGCAAAAGATATACATAAAAGATAGATACGTTAAGAGGCACCGATGGTCACCTCCTTACCTTCTCCTGAAGAGGAATAATTTAGCTGCGACTGTAGGCTAATTTTTAGAGTGAAATTAGTTAGAGAAATTAAAGAGCGGCGGGCTAAGTTTTGATACTTCGATAAAAAGAAACAAAATTAACAAAATGATTCGGGAAAACTGTGATATGGGTTTGGCACACACTTAACAACCTCCCTAACAAATTAATTGACAAGGGCGAACAATTTAGAGCAAACGAGTAAGATAAAGAATTTTCATTAGGAGTTTTAGAAGTTTTAGGTCATTGATCTGTCTGAGGATCTTCTTCATGTTCCCCTTTTTAAACAGAGTCAGCATCACCTGGGTCACTGGGAATAGGCGTCGTCGAGCATGTTCGACTTTTCTACGCGGCAAGGGTGTGTCTGACATCAGCACGGCGGGCTGTTTACCCAAGTCCTCGTCTATAACTTTGACCTAAAACGGTAAACGAAGGAAGCTCTAGTTACCTCCATATTGGCGGTTGTTGGCAGAGGAGCTGAAACTGAAACAGGTGATGAATCCCCTGCTGCCATTTTGTTTGCTGCTACTCATGACAAACCGGAACATGCCGCACAGGAAGAAAACAAACCAGAGATAGAGAAGAAAACAAACCAGGAAAAACCTCATCAAGGTGGGTGGCAGCACTCATACAATTTGAAACAACACTTAAAAAGCTATAGTTTTTCCATCGAAGCGCCGATGACGTCGATCATTCTTTTTGTGGATAAGACATTATACATAGAACCCTTACTCAAAAACAAGGGGACTGAAAGGACAACATAAATTAAAAAGCAGATAAAAAGATATAATGGAGATATGTAAAATTGGATTCTCGGTATCAATTAAACATATGAATGAGAATTACTCTAACAAGAGTGAGCAGAAAATAATTGATCACGACCTTACTTAAGATCATATAAAGTGACAATTGTGTAACATTTATACAACATTAGCAAGGGGAAAAGTCGGCACAAGGTGGCCTTGAAGCCTGCCACTTGATCAGAATACTGCAAAAGATATACATAAAAGATAGATACGTTAAGAGGCACCGAAGGTCACCTCCTTACCTTCTCCTGAAGAGGAATAATTTAGCTGCGACTGTAGGCTAATTTTTAGAGTGAAATTAGTTAGAGAAAATAAAGAGCGGCGGGCTAAGTTTTGATACTTCGATAAAAAGAAACAAAATTAACAAAATGATTCGGGAAAACTGTGATATGGGTTTGGCACACACTTAACAACCTCCCTAACAAATTAATTGACAAGGGCGAACAATTTAGAGCAAACGAGTAAGATAAAGAATTTTCATTAGGAGTTTTCAGAAGTTTTAGGTCATTGATCTGTCTGAGGATCTTCTTCATGTTCCCCTTTTTAAACAGAGTCAGCATCACCTGGGTCACTGGGAATAGGCGTCGTCGAGCATGTTCGACTTTTCTGCGCGGCAAGGGTGTGTCTGACATCAGCACGGCGGGCTGTTCACCCAAGTCCTCGTCTATAACTTTGACCTAAAAGGGTAAGCGAAGGAAGCTCTAGTTACCTCCATATTGGCGGTTGTTGGCAGAGGAGCTGAAACTGAAACAGTTGATGAGTCTCCTGCTGCCATTTTGTTTGCTGCTACTCATGACAAACCGGAACATGCCGCACAGGAAGAAAACAAACCAGAGATAGAGAAGAAAACAAACCAGGAAAAACCTCATCAAGGTGGGTGGCAGCACTCATACAATTTGAAACAACACTTAAAAAGCTATAGTTTTTCAATCGAAGCGCCGATGACGTCGATCATTCTTTTTGTGGATAAGACATTATACATAGAATCCTAACTCAAAAACAAGGGGACTGAAAGGACAACATAAATTAAATAGCAGATAAAAAGATATAATGGAGATATGTAAAATTGGATTCTCGGTATCAATTAAACATAAGAATGAGAATTACTCTAACAAGAGTGAGCAGAAAATATTTGATCACGACCTTACTTAAGATCATATAAAGTGACAATTGTGTAACATTTATACAACATTAGCAAGGGGAAAAGTCGGCACAAGGTGGCCTTGAAGCCTGCCACTTGATCAAAATGCTGCAAAAGATATAAATAAAAGATAGATACGTTAAGAGGCACCGAAGGTCACCTCCTTACCTTCTCCTGAAGAGGAATAATTTAGCTGCGACTGTAGGCTAATTTTTAGAGTGAAATTAGTTAGAGAAAATAAAGAGCGGCGGGCTAAGTTTTGATACTTCGATAAAAAGAAACAAAATTAACAAAATGATTCGGGAAAACTGTGATATGGGTTTGGCACACACTTAACAACCTCCCTAACAAATTAATTGACAAGGGCGAACAATTTAGAGCAAACGAGTAAGATAAAGAATTTTCATTAGGAGTTTTCAGAAGTTTTAGGTCATTGATCTGTCTGAGGATCTTCTTCATGTTCCCCTTTTTAAACAGAGTCAGCATCACCTGGGTCACTGGGAATAGGCGTCGTCGAGCATGTTCGACTTTTATGCGCGGCAAGGGTGTGTCTGACATCAGCACGGCGGGCTGTTCACCCAAGTCCTCGTCTATAACTTTGACCTAAAAGGGTAAGCGAAGGAAGCTCTAGTTACCTCCATATTGGCGGTTGTTGGCAGAGGAGCTGAAACTGAAACAGTTGATGAGTCTCCTGCTGCCATTTTGTTTGCTGCTACTCATGACAAACCGGAACATGCCGCACAGGAAGAAAACAAACCAGAGATAGAGAAGAAAACAAACCAGGAAAAACCTCATCAAGGTGGGTGGCAGCACTCATACAATTTGAAACAACACTTAAAAAGCTATAGTTTTTCAATCGAAGCGCCGATGACGTCGATCATTCTTTTTGTGGATAAGACATTATACATAGAATCCTAACTCAAAAACAAGGGGACTGAAAGGACAACATAAATTAAAAAGCAGATAAAAAGATATAATGGAGATATGTAAAATTGGATTCTCGGTATCAATTAAACATAAGAATGAGAATTACTCTAACAAGAGTGAGCAGAAAATATTTGATCACGACCTTACTTAAGATCATATAAAGTGACAATTGTGTAACATTTATACAACATTAGCAAGGGGAAAAGTCGGCACAAGGTGGCCTTGAATTCTGCCACTTGATCAAAATGCTGCAAAAGATATAAATAAAAGATAGATACGTTAAGAGGCACCGAAGGTCACCTCCTTACCTTCTCCTGAAGAGGAATAATTTAGCTGCGACTGTAGGGTAATTTTTAGAGTGAAATTAGTTAGAGAAAATAAAGAGCGGCGAGCTAAGTTTTGATTCTTCGATAAAAAGAAACAAAATTAACAAAATGATTCGGGAAAACTGTGATATGGGTTTGGCACACACATAAAAACCTCCCTAACAAATTAATTGACAAGGACGAACAATTTAGAGCAAACAAGTAAGATAAAGAATTTTCAACAGGAGTTTTCAGAATTTTTAAGTCATTGATCTGTCTGAGGATCTTATTCATGTTACCCTTTTTAAAAAGAGTCAGCATCACCTGGGTCACTGGGAATAGGCGTCGTCGAGCAGATTCGACTTTTCTGCGCGCCAAGGGTGTGTCTGACATCAGCACGGCGGGCTGTTCATCCAAGTCCTCGTCTATAACTTTGACCAAGAAGGGTAACCGAAGGAAGCTCTAGTTACCTCCGTATTGGCGGTTGTTGGCTGAAGAGCTGAAACTGAAACAGGTGATGAGTCTCCTGCTGCCATTTTGTTTGCGGCTACTCATGACAAACCGGAACGTACCGCAAAGATTTGTGGCTGGATTTTGACAAGATCTGATTGAATCACTCGATCAGCAACTACTGGTTCTTCCAAAAACACCACTGGCGCAGAATGTGATAGCACATTTTTTAAGGAAATCATTGGAGGAGATTTTGAGGATTCTTGTGGCCTCTGATTGACTGGGGTCGATTCGTGAAAATGCTTTGTATCAAACTGAGAATGCTCGTGACTGATTTCTCGCTTGAGGAATCGGCTGTGAGATCCACCACCACCGGATCTGAGTTGAGCGGATTCGCGGGACAGTGATGCAGTTGTGCTGGTTGAGAGCGAGAAGCGATGTTTTTCTGCGTTGCGAGTAGAGTGCCTTATGTGCCCTGATTAGTTGTTTT
Source organism: Symsagittifera roscoffensis (assembly GCF_963678635.1). Classification (NCBI taxonomy): domain Eukaryota; kingdom Metazoa; phylum Xenacoelomorpha; order Acoela; family Convolutidae; genus Symsagittifera; species Symsagittifera roscoffensis. The sequence continues at coordinate 10,243,529 of NC_087066.1, read as the reverse complement.
GGACGGTCGGCGCCTGCTTCAAGCGACATCAACTCTCTGGCCATGCGATAAAGCTAAAGCATTCGGGTCATTCACATGATCGTAAGATCGGAGGCTGTTCTTTGACAGTCCGTTTGTTAGCGTGTTTGCTGGATCTGAGTGTCTGCTTGCCAGTTCTCTGAGCACACTGCCACACTCCACTAAGAGGTTCACATAGTACTGTGTCCAGACAGTATCGGCACGGGCAATATCTGATAAGGCTTTGTATGGCTCACTGTCTGCCATCTTTTTAGCCACATCAAAAAGAAGCCTGAACCGAGGAGCAAAATTCGGGCTCACTCCACCCCCTTTGGCTCTGCTTTTCGACTGTAATCCTGGCTGGCGAATCGGTTCGGAGTGAGGAGGTTTCGTTCTAACTGTTGGGCTGAGGTTTCATTACTGATAACGATTTTATATTGTAGGGAGCATGCAAAAAATTGTTTTCTACCAAAATGTAGCTCAAAGGCTATTGTGGTTTCATTGTGTTCTCCAAAACTCGAAAAAAATCAGTTTTTTTAAGTTCTTTTTCAATTTTTCCGTACCTATCCCACAAATAATTGTTAGATTGAGCGTTCTACTAGACCGCCTACTTGATGATCTCCCACCAGATTAAGGATGTGTTTAATGCCTCTGTCTTTACAGTATTGTTTGATCACGTCATTTGTAATTCAGACCCGTAGTGCAATTTGATTGCCTGCTGCTAACCATGTATGAAAGTATGGGACTCTAAGAAAATAACCACTTTTTTGGCCTCGTAAGATTAATGATTTAGACCAAAAAAACTTCAAAAATCAATTGATATTAATTAAGGGGTAATTTTTTTCTCCTTTTCATTTCAAATTGGACCTGCAAAATCTGATTCAATTTCCTGATTAAGCATAAATAACCTTGGTGGCAGATTAGAGGACTTTAATACCTAAATATTTTTAGGATTCTTACCAAACAGGTTGCCTTGCTCGCTTGTTTTGACAATTTGCTTGTTTATGAAAGACCACCAGGTTTACTCTGAGCAATTGGTTCATTCGCGTGATCATAAATTCTGAAGGTGTTCTTCTTCAGTCCGTTTTTTTGCGTGTCCGCAAAATCTTAGTGTCTGCTTGCCAGTTCTGTGAAGACAAGCCTGGCACGTGCCACTCGGTGGTTCCTCTAGTACTGTGGGCAGACGTTAGCTGCACGGGCAATGTCTGCTAAGGCTTTATACGGCTTACTGTCTGCCAACCGTTTAGCCATTTCAAACAGTCCTGAATCGAGAAGCCACTTGGCTCTACTTTGGCGCGATCACGATTGTAATTCTGGCTTGCGAGTCAGTTCGGAAAGAGGAGTTTTTTTTCTAATCCTTGGGCTAAAGTATCATTTTTGGCTACATTATGATAAGATATGGGAAAGTAGTAGATTGTTTATAATTTAGGAAAGGTACTGGTTCCTCATCTGAGTCAGCATCTGATTTTGCTTATGTTCTGCTTTGTTTTATCTTGAAGCATCAAACAGCTTTCCCCTGAATAGTTAAAGCTTCAAGCCAAGATGGATGGGTGTCACGCATATCCAAATAGAGATTAAGGTTCTTTGCAAAACCAAACTCAAAACTGCACTCATCTAGAGAATTACTGGGGAACGCTTTTTGTGTGTAAATTGAATTAATTTTTTCCAAAACTTTCTTTTTAGCAGAAATCTTTAAAGAAAAACTTGTGAAAACCCGTATCAGAAAAAGGTTTTTTTGAATAAATCTCAAACTATTGTAAAAAAGTCTTTGCAAGAGAGATTGTTTTTTAAACTACTTTTTTGAAAGATGAATTTGATTCTTGTAGTTCTCATCTTGTTTTTCTTCTCTGCACAACTCAATTGTTTCCGCACCTTTTTTGTTCCAACAATTTCAACATTTTGTCTATTCTCTGGCGCTGCAATTAAATCTGCTTCAACTTTTTTTGCCGCTGGGACTATCATTTTATAATAGAGAGGATTGCAATTCTCCCAAAAATTTGCGCACGTGCACCAAAACCTCTTCCATAATGGCTTGCATTTTAACAAAAAATGGGAGAAATAGCTGACATTTGAGCAAAGATTTCGTGTGAAGTATTGTACAAAAGATATTTTTCGAAAAATTGCGAAGCAAGATATTTATTTCTTACGGATATAAAAGAAAGATTTTTATCTTTGTTAACTCTTCGTTTTATCTTGATAACATGCAATGCGGGTTCGTAACAATTTTATAAACTGTGGATGCTTAAAAGGCTGTTAGTTCATGTATTGTCCTTTAAAATCATTTCTCTTCTTTTTATTTTGGAATGATTATATCGCAATTCAGGATTTTTTTATGAACGACCTTGTTATTTTCTTTATTAACTTTATATTTCATCAGGGAATATATTTTACGATGTAAAAATTATAAAGATAATGTGTTTTTTTATCACTCAATATTTTTCCTGCTTGATTTTGTTCTAGGTAACAAGCAAAAGTTTTGCTCACATCATTAATTATTAACATTGGTTGGCCCTCAGATATTTGAACGGCTAATGTTTGTGTTATTTCATTTATTGGTATAATTTGCGCCAAGCTTGAATGCTTGTGCAGTTACACGTTATAATTTAAAATTTTGTTGTTTAACTATCTCAACAATACTCGAATACAGTCTTTGTTCAATATACACCGGTTCAATTTTTATTTTGTCCTAAGATTTTCTTCGCCATCTATGAAAGTGATTGCCATTTTTGAAAAAGCAACCTCCCATTTTCCTTGAAATGATATGATTACAGTAGAAAAAATTTGTGAAAGATGTAAGACTATTATTCGGTTAACAGTTAAAAGAAGCATTAAAAAACAGTTCAATAATAAAAAAAATCCACGACTACTGATTTATAGAAATTTATTCCAACCATAGAATTAGCGTTAATCTGATTTTTTTCTCAGTTTTTTGGCATAAAATTCTTCCAGAATTTTTTTTTTTTCAAGATCTTTGATGATCTATGTGGGAAAATTTTTTTGCAGATGTTGCTGAAATTTAAAATAATTGTTCAGAAAAGTAACTTATATGGTTGAAACCTATGAGCAGACGGAGAAAGGAGTTTTTTTATGCAAAATGACAATTTCAAGACAACGGTATACGCACAAAACCTTAGAAATTTAAAAAACAGAAAAATTGTTAAAAAAAAAACGCTGCCTGATGTCGTAGATTTAAGGATTTTATGAAGAGTTGTGGTAATTTTAATATACAATGCCGTGATTGATATATTTTTTTTGTAAATTAACTTATGGTTTTTTTCTCCGAGTTTCTGCAGATCTTAGCTAGATTGAGCATAAGCAGTTGAAGCACCATATGAAACAGGTCATAGCTCAAAGCAGATCAAAACATATCGTGTTTCTGAAGTTTCTTTCCTAAACAAAATTTGTTGATAAAATTTGGAGAATTTTCTCACTTTTTAAGCACAAACTCTTACCATTGATTTACCATGAGCCAAAAACATGCAAAACCACTTTCATTCAACAATCTAGACGTAATATACTAATAATCCTTAGCAATTAGAAATTTCGCCCCGATATTTTTTAAATAGTGAGTTCTACCCAAAAACCAAAAAAACACCATCTCGCCTATAATTCTTTTACGAATACCCAAACGTTGAAAACTTACAATTTCTAGTTTTGGTCGTCTTAAAACCTTGTAGACTCTACTGCCAATGTTAATACATAGCTGGGAGACTGGATAGGTTGAAGCTTATCATAATACATAGAGGCTACTAAACCCCCCCCCCCCAGCTCAGAGGATGACTATGTTTCAACCTGAAACTTCATAGAGTCAAATATTTGTTGAAGACCGGTACCTTCCTGCATGAATAAACTTACTTAGATCAGCTGCTGAAAAACTGTAAGTTACCAAAAACATTGCCACTATAATCATTGTTGTCGCTCCTTTTTAAAAATATTAAAGATATTGGAAAATGTACCAAACTTAAAATGTAATCAATTTTATCTCTGGATTTTGTGGCGGCTGCATGAGATATCGCATCAAAAGAAAAGACTTTTTCAGAGAGAAAAACTTCCTGCCCGCCCGATTCATTTCGGGGTATTGCATCAACTGCACGAGATAATACAGCAATATAAAAAAAAACAGCTCGCCTAATTGCATGTGGGCATAATGCAGCAACTGCACGAGATCAGGCAGTAATTGAAAATAAAACTTCAACCGTCACAGAACACCCGTTAGCCATTTTTTCTGTCCTAGTTCTCGAAGAATTTCTTCGTGTGAATTCAAAAAACATAGTAGGTACTTTTTGTCTACGGATCCTTAATTTAGTCCTGGCGTTGTGGCTCAAAAACAGAAAAGTCAGGTTCACATCGATCTGTCAATCAACGCAACATCTACGCAGATAGAGAATAAACTAGGCTAACGTTTTCTGAGCATCTTATCAGATATCGGGGACTAATTGGGGCAAGCAACCGTCGCACTCAGTGCCACAACCAAGTTAGCAAACTGTGTTACATTTTGGAAACCCCATATCGGAAGTCATGACCAACTAGAAACCTCATATCCATTTCTTGTAGAAAATAGGGGGGATTATCGCACTGTATCGTCAAATCAAGTAAGAACTTGAGAAAAAAGCTCTGACTTTCCAGGTATTCGGGGCGTGGATAGAGAAGAAAAGAAACCAGGAAAAACTTCATCAAGGTGGGTGGCAGCACTCATACAGTTTGAAACAACACTTAACAACCTTTAGTTTTTCCATCCGAGCGCCAATGACGTCGATCGATCATTTTGTGGATGTGACATTACCCGTAGAATCATTACCTAAAAACAAGGGAGTTGAAAGGATAACATAAATAAAATAGCAGATAAAAAGATATAATGGAGATATGTAAAATTGGATTCTCGGTATCAATTAAACATAAGAATGGGAATTACTCTTACAAGAGTGAGCAGAAAATAATTGATCACGACCTTACTTAAGATCATATAAAGCGACAATTGTGTAACGTTTATACAACATTAGCAAGGGGAATAGTCGGCACAAGGTGGCCTTGAAGCCTGCCACTTGATCAGAATACTGCAAAAGATATACATAAAAGATAGATACGTTAAGAGGCACCAAAGGTCACCTCCTTACCTTCTCCTGAAGAGGAATAATTTAGCTGCGACTGTAGGCTAATTTTTAGAGTGAAATTAGTTAGAGAAAATAAAGAGCGGTGGGCTAAGTTTTGATACTTCGATAAAAAGAAACAAAATTAACAAAATGATTCGGGAAAACTGTGATATGGGTTTGGCACACACTTAACAACCTCCCTAACAAACTAATTGACAAGGGCGAACAATTTAGAGCAAACGAGTAAGATAAAGAATTTTCATTAGGAGTTTTCAGAAGTTTTAGGTCATTGATCTGTCTGAGGATCTTCTTCATGTTCCCCTTTTTAAACAGAGTCAGCATCACCTGGGTCACTGGGAATAGGCGTCGTCGAGCATGTTCGACTTTTTTGCGCGGCAAGGGTGTGTCTGACATCAGCACGGCGGGCTGTTCACCCAAGTCCTCGTCTATAACTTTGACCTAAAAGGGTAAGCGAAGGAAGCTCTAGTTACCTCCATATTGGCGGTTGTTGGCAGAGGAGCTGAAACTGAAACAGGTGATGAGTCTCCTGCTGCCATTTTGTTTGCTGCTACGCATGACAAACCGGAACATGCCGCACAGGAAGAAAACAAACCAGAGATAGAGAAGAAAACAAACCAGGAAAAACCTCATCAAGGTGGGTGGCAGCACTCATACAATTTGAAACAACACTTAAAAAGCTATAGTTTTTCAATCGAAGCGCCGATGACGTCGATCATTATTTTTGTGGATAAGACATTATACATAGAATCCTAACTCAAAAACAAGGGGACTGAAAGGACAACATAAATTAAATAGCAGATAAAAAGATATAATGGAGATATGTAAAATTGGATTCTCGGTATCAATTAAACATAAGAATGAGAATTACTCTAACAAGAGTGAGCAGAAATTATTTGATCACGACCTTACTTAGGATCATATAAAGTGACAATTGTGTAACATTTATACAACATTAGCAAGGGGAAAAGTCGGCACAAGGTGGCCTTGAAGCCTGCCACTTGATCAGAATACTGCAAAAGATAAACATAAAAGATAGATACGTTAAGAGGCACCGAAGGTCACCTCCTTACCTTCTCCTGAAGAGGAATAATTTGGCTGCGACTTTAGGCTAATTTTTAGAGTGAAATTAGTTAGAGAAAATAAAGAGCTGCGGGCTAAGTTTTGATACTTCGATAAAAAGAAACAAAATTAACAAAATGATTCGGGAAAACTGTGATATGGGTTTGGCACACACTTAACAACCTCCCTAACAAATTAATTGACAAGGGCGAACAATTTAGAGCAAACGAGTAAGATAAAGAACTTTCATTAGGAGTTTTCAGAAGTTTTAGGTCATTGATCTGTCTGAGGATCTTCTTCATGTTCCCCTTTTTAAACAGAGTCAGCATCACCTGGGTCACTGGGAATAGGCGTCGTCGAGCATGTTCGACTTTTCTGCGCGGCAAGGGTGTGTCTGACATCAGCACGGCGGGCTGTTCACCCAAGTCCTCGTCTATAACTTTGACCTAAAAGGGTAAGCGAAGGAAGCTCTAGTTACCTCCATATTGGCGGTTGTTGGCAGAGGAGCTGAAACTGAAACAGTTGATGAGTCTCCTGCTGCCATTTTGTTTGCTGCTACTCATGACAAACCGGAACATGCCGCACAGGAAGAAAACAAACCAGAGATAGAGAAGAAAACAAACCAGGAAAAACCTCATCAAGGTGGGTGGCAGCACTCATACAATTTGAAACAACACTTAAAAAGCTATAGTTTTTCAATCGAAGCGCCGATGACGTCGATCATTCTTTTTGTGGATAAGACATTATACATAGAATCCTAACTCAAAAACAAGGGGACTGAAAGGACAACATAAATTAAATAGCAGATAAAAAGATATAATGGAGATATGTAAAATTGGATTCTCGGTATCAATTAAACATAAGAATGAGAATTACTCTAACAAGAGTGAGCAGAAAATATTTGATCACGACCTTACTTAAGATCATATAAAGTGACAATTGTGTAACATTTATACAACATTAGCAAGGGGAAAAGTCGGCACAAGGTGGCCTTGAAGCCTGCCACTTGATCAAAATGCTGCAAAAGATATAAATAAAAGATAGATACGTTAAGATGCACCGAAGGTCACCTCCTTACCTTCTCCTGAAGAGGAATAATTTGGCTGCGACTTTAGGCTAATTTTTAGAGTGAAATTAGTAAGAGAAAATAAAGAGCGGCGGGCTAAGTTTTGATACTTCGATAAAAAGAAACAAAATTAACAAAATGATTCGGGAAAACTGTGATATGGGTTTGGCACACACTTAACAACCTCCCTAACAAATTAATTGACAAGGGCGAACAATTTAGAGCAAACGAGTAAGATAAAGAACTTTCATTAGGAGTTTTCAGAAGTTTTAGGTCATTGATCTGTCTGAGGATCTTCTTCATGTTCCCCTTTTTAAACAGAGTCAGCATCACCTGGGTCACTGGGAATAGGCGTCGTCGAGCATGTTCGACTTTTCTGCGCGGCAAGGGTGTGTCTGACATCAGCACGGCGGGCTGTTCACCCAAGTCCTCGTCTATAACTTTGACCTAAAAGGGTAAGCGAAGGAAGCTCTAGTTACCTCCATATTGGCGGTTGTTGGCAGAGGAGCTGAAACTGAAACAGGTGATGAGTCTCCTGCTGCCATTTTGTTTGCTGCTACTCATGACAAACCGGAACATGCCGCACAGGAAGAAAACAAACCAGAGATAGAGAAGAAAACAAACCAGGAAAAACCTCATCAAGGTGGGTGGCAGCACTCATACAATTTGAAACAACACTTAAAAAGCTATAGTTTTTCAATCGAAGCGCCGATGACGTCGATCATTATTTTTGTGGATAAGACATTATACATAGAATCCTAACTCAAAAACAAGGGGACTGAAAGGACAACATAAATTAAATAGCAGATAAAAAGATATAATGGAGATATGTAAAATTGGATTCTCGGTATCAAGTAAAACATAAGAATGAGAATTACTCTAACAAGAGTGAGCAGAAAATATTTGATCACGACCTTACTTAAGATCATATAAAGTGACAATTGTGTAACATTTATACAACATTAGCAAGGGGAAAAGTCGGCACAAGGTGGCCTTGAAGCCTGTCACTTGATCAAAATGCTGCAAAAGATATAAATAAAAGATAGATACGTTAAGAGGCACCGAAGGTCACCTCCTTACCTTCTCCTGAAGAGGAATAATTTAGCTGCGACTGTAGGGTAATTTTTAGAGTGAAATTAGTTAGAGAAAATAAAGAGCGGCGAGCTAAGTTTTGATTCTTCGATAAAAAGAAACAAAATTAACAAAATGATTCCGGAAAACTGTGATATGGGTTTGGCACACACATAAAAACCTCCCTAACAAATTAATTGACAAGGACGAACAATTTAGAGCAAACGAGTAAGATAAAGAATTTTCAACAGGAGTTTTCAGAATTTTTAAGTCATTGATCTGTCTGAGGATCTTCTTCATGTTCCCCCTTTTAAACAGAGTCAGCATCACCTGGGTCACTGGGAATAGGCGTCGTCGAGCATGTTCGACATTTCTGCGCGGCAGGGGTGTGTCTGACATCAGCACGGCGGGCTGTTCACCGAAGTCCTCGTCTATAACTTTGACCTAAAAGAGTAACCGAAGGAAGCTCTAGTTACATCCGTATTGGCGGTTGTTGGCAGAGGAGCTGAAACTGAAACAGGTGATGAGTCTCCTGCTGTCATTTTGTTTGCGGCTACTCATGACAAACCGGAACGTGCCGCAAAGATTTGTGGCTGAATTTTGACAAGATCTGATTGAATCACTTGATCAGCCACTACTGGTTCTTCTTTTAGACCGCCTACTTGATGATCTCCCACCAGAGTAAGGATGTGTTTAATGCCTCTGTCTTTACAGTATTGTTTGATCACGTCATTTGTAATTCAGACCCGTAGTGCAATTTGATTTTCTGCTGCTAACCATGTATGAAAGTATGGGACTCTAAGAAAATAACCACTTTTTTGGCCTCGTAAGATTAATGATTTAGACCAAAAAAACTTCAAAAATCAATTGATAGCAATTAAGGGGTAATTTTTTTCTCCTTTTCATTTCAAATTGGACCTGCAAAATCTGATTCAATTTCCTGATTAAGCATAAATAACCTTGGTGGCAGATTAGAGGACTTTAATTCCTAAATAGTTTTAGGATTCTTACCAAACAGGTTGCCTTGCTCGCTTGTTTTGACAATTTGCTTGTTTATGAAAGACCACCAGGTTTACTCTGAGCAATCGGTTCATTAGCGTGATCATAAAATCTGAAGGTGTTCTTCTTCAGTCCGTTTTTTTTGCGTGTCCGCAAAATCTAGGTGTCTGCTTGCCAGTTCTGTGAAGACAAGCCTGGCACGTGCCACTCGGAGGTTCCTCTAGTACTGTGGGCAGACGTTAGCTGTACGGGCAATGTCTGCTAAGGCTTTATACGGCTTACTGTCTGCCAACCGTTTAGCCATTTCAAACAGTCCTGAATCGAGAAGCCACTTGGCTCTACTTTGGCGCGATCACGATTGTAATTCTGGCTTGCGAGTCAATTCGGAAAGAGGAGTTTTTTTCTAATCCTTGGGCTGAAGTATCATTTTGGCAGATTCATTCTTATTATTCCATTTTTCTTATTTCCATTATATCATTATTCCTAAAATTCTTCAAAACTGTTTCAATGACAAAATTTTTTTTTATTACAGATTGCCGACTACTTCAAATTGTTACATTTTTGTGCTCTATGAGGATCTATTCATTGGCGTTGTAAATCTTTTTTTTTTCAAATAAACATAACCATTTGAGAAAGGAGAAAGTAGTAGATTGTTTACATAAGATAAGAAAGGTACTTGTTCCTCATCTGAGTCAGCATCTGATTTTGCTTATGTTCTGCTTTGTTTTATCTTGAAGCATCAAACAGCTTTCCCCTGAATAGTTAAAGCTTCAAGCCAAGATGGATGGGTGTCACGCATATCCAAATAGAGATTAAGGTTCTTTGCAAAACCAAACTCAAAACTGCACTCATCTAGAGAATTACTGGGGAACGCTTTTTGTGTGTAAATTGAATTAATTTGAATTTGATTCTCGTAGTTCTCATCTTGTTTTTCTTCTCTGCACAACTCAATTGTTTCCGCACCTTTTTTGTTCCAACAACTTTAACATTTTGTCTATTCTCTGGCACTGCAAATTGAATTAAATCTGCTTCAATTTTTTTGCCGCTGAGACTATCATTTTATAATTGAGAGGATTGCAATTCTCCCAAAAGTTTGCGCACGTGCACCAAAACCTCTTCCATAATGGCTTGCATTTCAACAAAAAATGGGAGAAATAGCTGACATTTGAGCAAAAATTCGTGTGAAGTATTGTACAAAAGATATTTTTCGAAAAATTGCTGAGCAAGATAATTATTTCTTACGGATATAAAAGAAAGATTTTTATCTTTGTTAACTCTTGGTTCTATCTTGATAACATGCAATGCGGGTTCGTAACAATTTTATAAACTGTGAACGCTTAAAAGGCTGTTAGTTCATGTATTGTCCTTTAAAATCATTTCTCATCTTTTTATTTTGGTATGATTATATCGCAATTCAGGATTTTTTTATGAACGAGCTTGTTATTTTCTTTATTAACTTTATATTTCATCAGGGAATATATTTTACGATGTAAAAATTATAAAGATAATGTGTTTTTTTATCACTCAAAATTGTCCCTGCTTGATTTTGTTCTAGGTAACAAGCAAAAGTTTTGCTCACATCATTAATTATTAATATTGGTTGGCCCTCAGATATTTGAACGGCTAATGTTTGTGTTATTTCATTTATTGGTATAATTTGCGCCAAGCTTGAATGCTTGTGCAGTTACACGTTATAATTTAAAATTTTGTTGTTTAACTATCTCAACAACACTCGAATACAGTCTTTGTTCAATATACACCGGTTCAATTTTTATTTTGTCCTAAGATTTTCTTCGCCATCTATGAAAGTGATTGCCATTTTTGAAAAAGCAACCTCCCATTTACCTTGAAATGATATGATTACAGTAGAAAAAATTTGTGAAAGAATTAAGACTTTTATTCGGTTAACAGTTAAAAGAAGCATTAAAAAACAGTTCAATTATAAAAAAAATCCACGACTACTGATTTATAGAAATTTATTTCAACCATAGAATTAGCGTTAATCTGATTTTTTTCTCAGTTTTTTGGCATAAAATTCTTCCAGAATTTTTTCTCTTTCAAGATCTTTGATGATCTATGTGGGAAAGTTTTTTTGCAGATGTTGCTGAAATTTAAAATAATTGTTCAGAAAAGTAACTTATATGGTTGAAACATATGAGCAGACGGAGAAAGGAGTTTTTTTATGCAAAATGACAATTTCAAGACAATGGTATACGCACAAAACCTTTGAAATTTAAAAAACAGAAAAATTGTAAAAAAAAACGCTGTCTGATGTCGTAGATTTAAGGATTTTATGAAGAGTTGTGGTAAACTTAATATACAATGCGGTGATTGATATATATTTTTTGTAAATTAACTTATCGTTTTTTTCTCCGAGTTTCTGCAGATTTCAGCTAGATTGAGCATAAGCAGTTGAAGCACCATATAAAACAGGTCATAGCTCAAAGCAGATCGAAACATATCGTGTTTCTGAAGTTTCTTTCCTAAACAAAATTTGTTGATAAAATTTGGAGAATTTTCTCACTTTTTAAGCACAAACTCTTACCGTTGATTTACCATGAGCCAAAAACATGCAAAACCACTTTCATTCAACAATCTAGACGTAATATACTAATAATCCTTACCAATTAGAAATTTCGCCCCGATATTTTTTAAATAGTGAGTTCTACCCAAAAACCAAAAAAACACCATCTCGCCTATAATTCTTTTACGAATACCCAAACGCTGAAAACTTACAAATTCTATTTTTCCTCGTCTTAAAACTTTGTAGACTCTACTGCCAATGTTAATACATAGCTGGGAGACTGGATAGGTTGAAGCTTATCATAATACATAGAGGCTACTAAATCCCCCAGCTCAGAGGATGACTATGTTTCCACCTGAAACTTCATAGAGTCAAATATTTGTTGAAGACCGGTACATTCCTGCATGAATAAACTTACTTAGATCAGCTGCTGAAAAACTGTAAGTTAACAAAAACATTGCCACTATAATCATTGTTGTCGCTCTTTTTTAAAAATCTTAAAGATATTGGAAAATGTACCAAACTTAAAATGTAATCAATTTTATCTCTGGATTTTGTGGCGGCTGCATGAGATATCGCATCAAAAGAAAAACTTTTTTCAGAGAGAAAAACTTCCAGCTCGCCCGATTCATTTCGGGGTATTGCATCAACTGCACGAGATAATACAGCAATATAAAAAAAAACAGCTCGCCTAATTGCATGTGGGCATAATGCAGCAACTGCACGAGATCAGGCAGTAATTGAAAATAAAACTTCAACCGTCACAGAACACCCGTTAGCCATTTTTTCTGTCCTAGTTCTCGAAGAATTTCTTCGTGTGAATTCAAAAAACATAGTAGGTACTTTTTGTCTACGGATCCTTAATTTAGTCCTGGCGTTATGGCTCAAAAACAGAAAAAGTCAGGTTCACATCGATCTGTCAATCAACGCAACATCTACGCAGATAGAGAATAAACTAGGCTAACGTTTTCTGTGCATCTTATCAGATATCGGGGACTAATTGGGGCAAGCATCCGTCGCACTCAGTGCCACAACCAAGTTAGCAAACTGTGTTACATTTTGGAAACCCCATATCGGAAGTCACGACCAGCTAGAAACCTCATATCCATTTCTTGTAGAAAATAGGGGGGGTTATTGCACTATATCGTCAAATCAAGTGAGACCATGAGAAAAAAGTCTGACTTTCCACGTATTCGAGGCAAGGGGAAGAAAAGAAACCAGGAAAAACTTCATCAAGGTGGGTGGCAGCACTCATACAGTTTGAAACAACACTTAACAACCTTTAGTTTTTCCATCCGAGCGCCAATGACGTCGATCGATCATTTTGTGGATGTGACATTACCCGTAGAATCATTACTTAAAAACAAGGGAGCTGAAAGGATAACATAAATTAAATAGCAGATAAAAAGCTATAATGGAGATATATGTAAAATTTGATTCTCGGTATCAGTTATACCTAAGAATGAGATTTACTCTAACAAGAGTGAGCAGAAAAGAATTGATCACGAGCTTAATTAAGATCATATAAAGCGACATTTGTTTAACGTTTATACAACATTAGCAAGGGGAATTGTCGGCACAAGGTGGCCTTGAAGCCTGCCACTTGAACAGAATACTGCAAAAGATAAAAATAAAAGATAGATGCGTTAAGAGGCACCGAAGGTCATCTCCTTACATTCCCCTGAAGAGGAAAATTTTAGCTGCGACTGTAAGCTAAATTTTAGAGTGAAAGTAGTTAGATAAAATAAAAAGCGGCGGGCTAAGTTTTGATATACTTTGATAAAAAGAAATAAAATTAACAAATTGATTCGGGAAAATTGTGATGTGGGTTTGGCACACACTTAAAAACATCCCTATCAATTTAGTTGACAAAGACGAACAATTTAGAGCAAACGACCCGGGATGACCGAAACTTCTTATCATACAATTACCATATATGAGAAACTTCTTGTCATACAATTCCATACAATGTCATACGTACAGAACATTGTATGAAATCTCTATGATAAACATTTTTCCACAAAGAAAATTCTATGATAGGTGTTTTTCCATAAACCAAAAATTTTGATTTTTTTCTTTCTAAATTTAGTTTCTGAAAATTTTTTCGGTTGTGCTTGCAACCGAACACAGTGCCATAGACCTTGGTTACTCAAAACACCAAAGGTTGGACGGTCTTGCATTTACAAAGCATAGAAAACGACCTCAATTTGGCTGTCTTTCACAATTGATATAACAAAAGTAACATACTTTTATTTTTTGGTAAAATTTATTAATGATGATTATATTAAATTTTTGAACTTTCAAATTATCAGACATTGATCAAGGCGTACACCCCATACAAAAGAGAAAGGAATTTTCAGCGTTTTTGAAAAAAAAATTAAGTGAAAAGAAAGTAAAAGCCAATTTTATCGTATCCAGGACTACGTTATGCACACAAAATATTAAATTTTGCATGCAAAATTTTTTTTCGAAAAATGTTTGTTTGTGTACGAAAATCGATTTGCGGTTGAAAAAAACAAAAAAATTTTTGTTCCGCCATCAAAAAAATGCCAGTCATACAATTTCCATATATGGGAATTGTATGATCAACATTTTTTTTCAAAAAACAAAAACCTCGGTTTTGTTTTACCAGACTGGTTTATTAGAATCAAACAGCCACATCAATAAGTTTATATCTTTTTTCAACCAATTTTAGAAATTGTATGAAAATTGTATGACAAGCATTTTCCCACACACTTTATGTATGGAATTGTATGATAAGCATTTTCGGTGTATGGAGGTCAACCCGGGATTTTTTAAAAAAATTTTTAATTCTGCTTAATATTTGATTTAAAAAGTATTTTCGTACACATTTTATACTAAATAAGCTTCCCTCATGATTTAATTTTGTTTTTTTTTAATGTTTTTTTTCATTGATAATACGATTTGAAAAAATATTCTTTGAGCATTTTCGGTGTATGGAAGTCAACCCGGGGAGTAAAATAAAGAGTTTTCAACAAGAGTTTTCATCAGTTTTAGGTCATTGATCTGTCTGAGATGTTCCCCTTTTGGAAAAGAGTCAGCATCACCTGGGTCACTGAGAATAGGCGTCGTCGAGCAGGCTCGACTGTTCTGCGCGGCAAGAGTGTGTCTGACATCAGCACGGCGGGCTGTTCATCCAAGTCCTCGTCTATAATTTTGACCTAGAAGGGTAAACGAAGGAAGCTCTAGTTACCTCCGTACTGGCGGTTGTTGGCTGAAGAGCTGAAACTGAAACAGGTGATGAGTCTCCTGCTGCCATTTTGTTTGCGGCTACTCATGACGAACCGGAACGTGCCGCACAGATTTGTGGCTGGTTTTTGACAAGATCTGATTGAATCAATCGATCAGCCACTACTGGTTCTTCCAAAAACACCACTGGCGGAGAATGTGATAGCACTTTTTTTCAAGGAAATCATTGGAGGAGATTTTGAGGGTTCTTGTGGCCTCTGACTGACAGGTGTCGATTCGTGAAAATGCTTTGTATCAAACTGAGAATGCTCGTGACTGTTCTCTCGTTTAAGGAATCGGCTGTGAGATCCA
This sequence comes from Symsagittifera roscoffensis, assembly GCF_963678635.1. Taxonomy (NCBI): domain Eukaryota; kingdom Metazoa; phylum Xenacoelomorpha; order Acoela; family Convolutidae; genus Symsagittifera; species Symsagittifera roscoffensis. Next base: position 10,228,141 of record NC_087066.1, on the reverse strand, counting down.
CCACCACCGGGTCTGACTTGAGCAGATTCGCGGGACAGTGGTGCAGTTGTGCTGGTTGAGGGCGAGAAGCGATGTTTTTCTGCGTTGCGAGTGGAGTGCGCGATCACGACTGTAGTCCTGGCTGGCGAGTCGGTTCGGAGTGAGGATGTTTTTTTACTAATCGTTGGGCTGAGGTATCATTACTGACAACAATTTTATACATTAGGAACCATGCAAAAATTGTTTTCTACCAAAATGAAGCTCAAAGGCTATTGTGTTTTCATTGTGTTTTCCAAAACTCGATAAAAATTCAGTTTTTTGAAGTTTGTTTTCAATTTTCCGTACCTAACCTACAACTAATTGTTAGATTGAGCGTTCTACTAGACCCCCGACTTGATGACCTCCCACCAGATTAATGATGTGTTTAATGCCTTTGTTTTTACAGTATTGTTTGATCACGTCATTTAAAATTCAGACCCGTAGTGCATTTTAATTGCCTGCTGCTAACCATGTATGAAATTATGGGACTCTAAAAAATTAACCACTTTTTTGGCCTCGTAAACTTAATGATTTAGACCAAAAAAACTTCAAAAATCAATGATAGCAATTAAGGGGTAATTTTTTTCTCCTTTTCATTTCAAATTGGACCTGCAAAATCTGATTCAATTTCCTGATTAAGCATAAACAACCTTGGTGGCGGATTAGCGGACTTTAATACCTAAATAGTTTTAGGATTCTTACCAAACAGGTTTTAGGATTCTTACCAAACAGGTGCTCGCTTCTTTTGTCAATTTGCTTGTTTATGAAAGACCACCAGGTTTACTCTGAGCAATCGGTTCATTCGCGTGATCATAAAATCTGAGGGTGTTCTTCTTCAGTCCGTTTTTTTTGCGTGTCCTCAATATCTAAGTGTCTGCTTGCCAGTTCTGTGAAGACAAGCCTGCCTCGTTCCACTCGGAGGTTCCTCTAGTACTGTGGGCAGACGTTAGCGGAACGGGCAATGTCTGCTAAGGCTTTATACGGCTTACTGTCTGCCAACCGTTGAGCCATTTCAAACAGTCCTGTATCGAGAAGCCACTTGGCTCTACTTTGGCGCGATCACGATTGTAATTCTGGCTGGCGAATCAATTCGGAAAGAGGAGTTTTTTTCTAATCCTTGGGCTGAAGTATCATTTTTGGCTACATTATGATAAGATATGGGAAAGTAGAAGATTGTTTATAATTTAGGAAAGGTACTGGTTCCTCATCTGAGTCAGCATCCGATTTTGCTTATGTTCTGCTTTGTTTTATCTTGAAGGATTAAACAGCTTTCCCCTGAATAGTTAAAGCTTCAAGCCAAGATGGATGGGTGTCACGCATATCCAAATAGAGATTAAGGTTCTTCGCAAAACCAAACTCAAAACTGCACTCATTAAGAGAATTCTTGGGGAACGCTTTTTTGTGTGTAAATTGAAATAATTGATTCCAAAACTTTTTTTAGCAGAACTCTTTAAAGAAGAACTTGTGAAAACCCGTATCAGAAAAAGGTTATTTTGATTAAATCTCAAACTATTGTAAAAAAAGTCTTTGCAAGAGCGATTGTTTTTTAAGCTTCTCTTTTGAAAGATGAATTTGATTCTTGAAGTTCTCACCTTGTTTTTCTTTTCTGCACAACCCAATTGTTTACGCACCTTTTTTGTTCCAACAACTTTAACATTTTGTCTATTCTCTGGCACTGCAAATTGAATTAAATCTGCTTCAATTTTTTGCCGCTGAGACTATCATTTTATAATTGAGAGGATTGCAATTCTCCCAAAAGTTTGCGCACGTGCACCAAAACCTCTTCCCTAATGGCTTGCATTTCAACGAAAAATGGGAGAAATAGCTGACATTTGAGCAAAAATTCGTGTGAAGTATTGTACAAAAGATATTTTTCGAAAAATTGCGGAGCAAGATAATTACTTTCTACGGATATAAAAGGAAGATTTTTATCCATGTTAACTCTTGGTTCCATCTTGATAACATGCAATGCGGGTTCGTAATAATTTTATAAACTGTGAACTCTTAAAAGGCTGTTAGTTCATGTATTTTCCTTTAAAAACTTTTTTCATCTTTTTATTTTGGAATGATTATATCGCAATTCAGGATTTTTTTATGAACGACCTTGTTATTTTCTTTATTAACTTTATATTTCATCAGGGAATATATTTTACGATGTAAAAATTATAAAGATAATGTGTTTTTTTATCACTCAATATTTTTCCTGCTTGATTTTGTTCTAGGTCACAAGCAAAAGTTTTGCTCAAGTCATTAATTATTAACACTGGTTGGCCCTCAGATATTTGAACGGCTATTGTTTGTGTAATTTCATTTATTGGTAGAATTTCCGCCAAGCTTGAATGCTTGTGCAGTTACACGTTATAATTTGAAATTTTGTTGTTTAACTATCTCAACAATACTCGATGACAGTCTTTGTTCAATATACATCTCTACAATTTTTATTTTGTCCTCAGAATTTTCTTCGCCATCTATGAAAGTGAACGCCATTTTTGAAAAAGCAACCTCCCATTTTCCTTGAAATGATATGATTACAGTAAAGAAAATTGTGAAAGAATTAAGACTATTATTCGGTTAACAGTTAAAAGAAGCATTGAAAAACAGTTCAATAATAAAAAAAATCCACGACTACTGATTTATAGAAATTTAATTCAACCATAGAATTACCGTTATTCTGAATTTTTTTCAGTTTTTTGGCATAAAATTCTTCCATAATTTTTTCTCTTTCAAGATCTTTGGTGATTTATGTGGGAAAATTTTTGTAGATGTTGCTGAAATTTAAATTGATTGTTCAGAAAAGTAACTTATATGGTTGAAACATATGAGCAGACGGAGAAAGTAGTTTTTTATGCAAATTGACAATTTCAAGACAATGGTATTCGCACAAAACCTTTGAAATTTAAGGAACAGAAAAATTGTAAGAAAACGCTGTCTGATGTCGTAGATTTAATGATTTTATGAAGAGTTGTGGTAAACTTAAAATACAATGCCTTGATTGATATATACTTTTTTGTAAATTAACTTATTCTTTTTTTCTCCGAGTTTCTGCAGATTTCAGCTAGATTGAGCATAAGCAGTTGAAGCACCATATGAAACAGGTCATAGCTCAAAGCAGATCAAAACATATCGTGTTTCTGAAGTTTCTTTCCTAAACAAAATTTGTTGATAAAATTTGGAGAATTTTCTCACTTTTTAAGCACAAACTCTTACCATTGATTTACCATGAGCCAGAAACATGCAAAACCAACTTCATTCAACAATCTAGACGTAATATACTAATGATCTTTACGAATTAGAAATTTCGCCCCGATATTTTTTCAGAAAAAATAGTGAGTTCTACCCAAAAACCAAAAAAAACACCATCTCGCCTATAATTCTTTTACGAATACCCAAACGCTGAAAATTTACAAATTCTGTTTTTCCTGGTCTTAAAACTTTGTAGACTCTACTGCCAATGTTAATACATAGCTGGGAGACTGGATAGGTTGAAGCTTATCATAATACATAGAGGCTACTAAATCCCCCAGCTCAGAGGATGACTATGTTTCCACCTGAAACTTCATAGAGTCAAAAATTTGTTGAAGACCGGTACATTCCTGCATGAATAAACTTACTTAGATCAGCTGCTGAAAAACTGTAAGTTACCAAAAACATTGCCACTATAATCATTGTTGTCGCTCCTTTCTAAAAATCTTTAAGATATTGGAAAACGTACCAAACTTAAAATGTAACCAATTTTATCTCTGCATTTTGCGGCGGCTGCATGGGATTTTGCAGCAAAAGAAAAACGTTTTTCGGAGAGAAAAACTACCAGATCGCCCGATTCATTTCGGGGTATTGCATCAACTGCACGAGATAATACAGCAAGATAAAAAACAGCTCGCTTAATTGCATGTAGGCATAATGCAGCAACTGCACGAGATCAAGCAGTAATTGAAAATAACACTTCAATTGCAACAGAACACCCGTTAGCCAGTTTTTATGTCCTAGTTCTCGGAGAATTTCTTCGTGTGAATTCAAAAAACATAATAAGTTTTTTTTGTATACAGATCCTTAATTTATTTCTCGTGTAATGGCTCAAAAACAGAAAAAGTCAGGTTCTCATCGATCTGCCAATCAATGCAACATCTACGCAGATAGAGAACCAACTAGGCCAACGTTTTCTGTACATCTTATCAGATATTAGAGACTATTTGGGGCCAGCAACCGTCCCACTCAGTGCCACAACTAAATTAGCAAACCCTGTTACTTTTTTGGAAACCCCATATCGGAATTCAAGACCAGCTAGAAAACTCACATCCATTTCTTGTGGAAAATAGGAAAATTTTGAACTATATTGTCAAATCAAGTGAGACCATGAGAAAAAAGGCTGACTCTCCAGGTATTCGGGGCGAGGAGAAGAAAAGAAACAAAGAAAAACTTCATCAAGGTGGGTGGCAGCACTCATACAGTTTGAAACAACACTTAACAACCTATAGTTTTTCCATCCGAGCGCCGATGACGTCGATCGATCATTTTGTGGATGTGACATTACCCGTAGAATCATTATTTAAAAACAAGGGAGCTGAAAGGATAACATAAATTAAATAGCAGATAAAAAGCTATAATGGAGATATATGTAAAATTTGATTCTCGGTATCAATTAAACCTAAGAATGAGAATTACTCTAACAAGAGTGAGCAGAAAAGAATTGATCACGACCTTATTTAAGATTTTATAAAGCGACATTTGTTCAACGTTTATACAACATTAGCAAGGAGAATAGTCGGCACAAGGTGGCCTTGAAGCCTGCCACTTGAACAGAATACTGCAAAAGAAAAAAATAAAAGATATATACGTTAAGAGGCACCGAAGCTCATCTCCTTACCTTCCCCTGAAGAGGAAAAATTTAGCTGCGACTGTAAGCTAATTTTTAGAGTGAAAGTAGTTAGAGAAAATAAAAAGCGGCGGGCTAAGTTTTGATATACTTTGATAAAAAGAAATAAAATTAACAAATTGATTCGGGAAAATGGTGATGTGGGTTTGGCACACACTTAAAAACATCCCTATCAAGTTATTTGACAAAGACGAACAATTTAGAGCAAACGAGTAAGATAAAGAGTTTTCAACAAGAGTTTTCATAAGTTTTACGTCATTGATCTGTCTGAGGATCTTATTCATGTTACCCTTTTTAAAAAGAGTCAGCATCACCTGGGTCACTGGGAATAGGCGTCGTCGAGCAGATTCGACTTTTCTGCGCGCCAAGGGTGTGTCTGACATCAGCACGGCGGGCTGTTCATCCAAGTCCTCGTCTATAACTTTGACCTAGAAGGGTAACCGAAGGAAGCTCTAGTTACCTCCGTATTGGCGGTTGTTGGCTGAAGAGCTGAAACTGAAACAGGTGATGAGTCTCCTGCTGCCATTTTGTTTGCGGCTACTCATGACGAACCGGAACTTGCCGCACAGATTTTTGGATGGATTTTGACAAGATCTGATTGAATCACTCAATCAGCCACTACTGGTTCTTCCAAAAAACACTTCTGGCAGAGATTGTGATAGCACTTTTTTTCAAGGAAATCATTGGAGGAGATTTTGAGGATTCTTGTGGCCTCTGGTTGACTGGTGTAAATTCGTGAAAATGCTTTGTGTCAAACTGAGGATGCTCGTGACTGATCTCTCGCTTGAGGAATCGGCTGTGAGATCCACCACCACCGGGTCTGAGTTGAGCGGATTCGCGGCACAGTAGTGCAGTTGTGCTGCTTGAGAGCGAGAAGCGATGTTTTTCTGCGTTGCGAGTCGAGTGCGCGATCACGACTGTAGTCCTGGCTGGCGAATCGGTTCGGAGTGAGGATTTTTTTTTCTAATCGTTGGGCTGAGGTATCATTACTGACAACAATTTTATACTGTAGGAACCATGCAAAAAAATGTTTTCTACCAAAATGAAGCTCAAAAGCTATTGTGTTTTCGTTGTGTTCTCCAAAACTCGAAAAAAATTCAGTTTTTTGAAGTTTGTTTTCAATTTTTCCGTACCTAAACTACAACTAATTGTTAGATTGAGCGTTCTACTAGGCTGCCTACTTGATGATCTCCCACCAGATTAAGGATGTGTTTAATGCCTCTGTCTTTACAGTATTGTTTGATCACGTCAATTAAAAATCAGACCCGTAGTGCCTTTTGATTGTCTGCTGCTAACGATGTATGAAAGTATGGGACTCTAAGAAGTTAACTTTTGGCCTCGTAAACTTAATGATTCAGACCAAAAAAAAACTTCAAAAAACAATTGATAGCAATTAGGAGGTAATTTTTTTCTCCTTTTCATTTCAAATTGGACCTGCATATTCTGATTCAATTTCCTGATTAAGCAGAAACAACTCTGGTGGCGGATTAGCGGACTTTATCACCTAAATAGTTTTAGGATTCTTACCAAACAGGTTGCATTGCTCGCTTGCTCTGACAATTTGCTTGTTTAGGAAAGACCACCAGGTTTACTCTGAGCAATCGGGTCATTCGCATGATCGTAAGAACTGAGGGTGTTTTTCTTCAGTCCGTTTTTTTGCGTGTCCGCAAAATTTAGGTGTCTGCTTGCCAGTTCTGTGAAGACAAGCGTGTCACGTTCCACTCGGTTGTTCCATTAGTACTGTGGGCAGACGTTAGCGGTACGGGCAATGTCTGCAAAGGATTTATACGGCTTACTGTCTGCCAATTGTTGATTCATTTCAAATAGTCCTGAATTGAGAAGCCGCTTGGCTCTACTTTGGCGCAATCACGATTGTAATTCTGGCTGGCGAATCAATTCGGAGTGAGGAGTTTTTTTCTTGGGCTGAAGTATCATTTTTTGCTACATTATGATAAGCTAGGGACCATTCAGTGTTTCTTTTTCTGCCAAAATGTAGCTCAAAATGCGACTTTTTGAGCACCGAGTGCTTGTTTTTCCGGAGTTTGGTCTAAAGTCAAATTCAAACTAATTAATTTTGCATCCTATGTTTCCTTACTTAATTTATGTTCAATTGTTTGTTTGGAACCGTCTACTAGACCGCTTGCTCAAGGATCTCCCACCAGAGTAAGAATATGTTTATTGTCTTTGTCTTTAGAGTTTTGTGTGATCAGGTCTTTTGAAAATTCGGAAACTTAGTGCGCTCTGATTGCTTGCAGTAAACCATGTATCCAAGTATAGGACTCTATGAATTTAACTACATTTTGATCTCGTAATTTAGTGATTCAGACCAAAGGAAACAGTCTAAAACCGGATCCGCCAATACCAATTGAATTTCATGAATAGGCATAATCAATTTCGGCAACGGATTTGTGGACTTGAGGACCCCGGTAGTTTTAATACTCTTACCAAACAGAGTGCACTTTCCGCACAGTTCGACAATTAGAAAAGGCCACCAGAAAAACGTTGAAGCGGAAATCACATCCTTCTGTCCTGTCTGTATTCTCGCATGTTGAAGTCTCGCTAATACAGCTGTTCTAAGTTGCTCTGGGATGGTCATTTTGTTGTCTAAGATGACGCAGTTGATCACAACCGCCGCCTTTGTCCAGAAAAGTGCCAGGTATGCCCCCAGTTTATTTAATGAGTTGACATTGTTTTTGACTATGGCTGGCTTCAATGATCCCAGAAATCTGTCCTCGTCAGTGAATTCCGCCAACAGCTCCCTAGAGGCCAACAGTGTCCGTCTTGATTGTTGTAACGAGAGGCTTGCCACAGTTGATTGCGAAGGCCCCGCACTCAGCGTTTGTCTACATTTTTGTTGGGTGGATGAGACGTCGCCCTCTGAGAGTCCTTAGGAAATTAGCTTGACCGAGTTTAACATGATGAGTTTGGCGTGAAACTGTGTTCAACTGTGATTGGATGAGAGTTTTGGTTAGTATTTTGATGCCCCATAGCAAACATTTGACAAGAATTGAGTAAGCGCGGATTTTAACTGCTTAGCAAATTGCGTCTTTAGGTGAACGCCTTCTCTTGACAGTTTTCTCGCGACAAATGTCGATTTGGGTTGATGGATCGAAATGGTAAGATGTTTCGATTTGACCAATGTGTCAACAAGAGAATTCGATTGGTCGGTAATTGTCTGGGCAAAGAACAATTTATAGAGCTCTTTTAGGCGTTCTATATAGTTAGAATTAAAACAGTTGATAGCCGTATTCAATAGTTGAATACATTTAGCAACGAAGAATTCGTCATAGTGAGTAGGCATAGAATGTAAGGTACCACTATATTTAATCATTAATGCCTAGAATGACCCCAGGTGGAGGTATTTACTCAAAGTATTTACTCAAAGAAATTACTCAAATTACTCAAAGAAAGGGTATTTACTCAAAGAAAAGTGCCAGGTATGCCCCCAGTTTATTTAATGAGTTGACATTGTTTTTGACTATGGCTGGCTTCAATGATCCCAGAAATCTGTCCTCGTCAGTGAATTCCGCCAACAGCTCCCTAGAGGCCAACAGTGTCCGTCTTGATTGTTGTAACGAGAGGCTTGCCACAGTTGATTGCGAAGGCCCCGCACTCAGCGTTTGTCTACATTTTTGTTGGGTGGATGAGACGTCGCCCTCTGAGAGTCCTTAGGAAATTAGCTTGACCGAGTTTAACATGATGAGTTTGGCGTGAAACTGTGTTCAACTGTGATTGGATGAGAGTTTTGGTTAGTATTTTGATGCCCCATAGCAAACATTTGACAAGAATTGAGTAAGCGCGGATTTTAACTGCTTAGCAAATTGCGTCTTTAGGTGAACGCCTTCTCTTGACAGTTTTCTCGCGACAAATGTCGATTTGGGTTGATGGATCGAAATGGTAAGATGTTTCGATTTGACCAATGTGTCAACAAGAGAATTCGATTGGTCGGTAATTGTCTGGGCAAAGAACAATTTATAGAGCTCTTTTAGGCGTTCTATATAGTTAGAATTAAAACAGTTGATAGCCGTATTCAATAGTTGAATACATTTAGCAACGAAGAATTCGTCATAGTGAGTAGGCATAGAATGTAAGGTACCACTATATTTAATCATTAATGCCTAGAATGACCCCAGGTGGAGGTATTTACTCAAAGTATTTACTCAAAGAAATTACTCAAATTACTCAAAGAAAGGGTATTTACTCAAAGAAATGTGCCAGGTATGCCCCCAGTTTATTTAATGAGTTGACATCGTTTTTGACTATGACTGGCTTCAATGATCCCAGAAATCTGTCCTCGTCAGTGAATTCCGCCAACAGCTCCCTAGAGGCCAACAGTGTCCGTCTTCATTGTTGTCACGAGAGGCTTGCCACAGTTGATTGCGAAGGCCCCGCTCTCAGCGTTTGTCTGCATTTTTGTTGGGTGGATGAGACGTCGCCCTCTGAGAGTCCTTAGGAAATTAGCTTGACCGACTTTAACATGATGAGTTTGGCGTGAAACTGTGTTCAACTATGATTGGATGAGAGTTTTGGTTACTAATTTGATGCCCCATAGCAAACATTTGACAAGAATTGAGTAAGCGCGGATTTTAACTGCTTAGCGAATTGCGTCTTTAAGTGAACGCCTTCTCGTGACAGTTTTCTCGCGACAAATGTCGATTTGGGTTGATGGATCGAATTGGTAAGATGTTTCGATTTGACCTATGTGTCAACAAGAGAATTCGATTGGTCGGTAATTGTCTGGGCAAAGAACAATTTGTAGAGCTCTTTTAGGCGTTCTATATATTTAGAATTAAAACAGTTGATAGCCGTGTTCAATAGTTCAATACATTTAACAACGAAGAATTCGTCATAGTAAAGTGGCATAGAATGTAAGGTACCACTATATTTAATCATTAATGCCTAGAATGACCCCAGGTGAAGGTATTTACTCAAAGTACAAAAAGAAATAACCAGAACACCGAGATAAACCAGATTGATACAAGTTATTACGGCAGTATTCATTTGACGCGGAAATTATGGCCTTGTGATCTGTCAACAATTGATAACGATTAGCTAAAAAGCATGCTCTAAAGTGTTTGTTCAACCATACAATAGCTAAAAGCTCGAGCACAATTTTACTGTACTTGAACTCAGCGTTGCTCATGAAAAGTGAGGCAAACGTAATTGGAGTCAAATTTTCCCTCATTTTCTTGCTCGAGGCATGTTCGTAAGCCGCTATGGCTAGTGTCACTTTTGATTCAAGATCGTTTTGATGCGTCGTAATGAAAAAACCTCGAATTTTTTGCAATGGGGACAATGATTTTTCCGAACGCATTGTTGTATTCCCTCCCCTGATTTGAAGAATTAATTGATGAAGGCTTTCAGTGACGGCCTGAAGGGTATCTTGTTTTTATAAAGGTCTAGAATGAACCGTTGTAGGTGGTGTAGAGTACCCTAAGCGACTGTTAACTTTTCAACGTACATGAAGGTTTGAAATATTTGATGGCCTCCATCTTCAAGAAGTTTGGAGAAAATCTGTTTTCATCGATTTCGTGTCCTATTTATACTAAAGGATTAAATGAAAACTGCGTTTATTGTGTTTAAGAGCCATCCTTCAACATCAAGTCTCAAAAATTCATAGCCTTCCAGAATTCCGTCGGCAGGCCGGTGAGTCCGTAGAAACCCGTCATTAAGCGGCATATCCCTGTAGCGTCTCAGCAAAAAACTCCTAAATTGCAATGAATATTGCTAAGTAAAGAGAGCAGTCGTTTTCCAATATATATTTGAGGTCAAAAGACGTGAACCAAATTTTCCCGGTTTTTCCTTGATAATGATCTAAGCAACTGAATCTACTAGTTTATGCATGTTGGGCATCTTGTACTTTTTTTTCCAGATTTGAGCGTTCATAGGCTTTGCATTAGGAGCTTGTTCGATCAAACCATCCATCTTTGAGTAAGTACCATTGGGGCAGTGGAATGATTCTTTGTACACTTCTCAAATCATCATTTAGGTTCTTGATTTCTCCGGCTATCTTGTTTAGAATATGCATAATGTCTTTTTTTTCTTTTATTGCCTGATAATAAGTGAGACCTTGAAGCTTGAAAAAATCTGATGACTTTTTTATCGCCCCAATTGATTGAATACATAGGCATACCTCTGCGTGAAATACGTCTTCTAATAAACCGACGTAAGGTCTTTTGTGATTTCCTCCAGGAGTTGATTTCAGCCAGTTTTAGCTGTGTTATCACGACACCCACATTCTTGTGTGAAACCAGTCAAACGATATTCCATGTCTTGTTCTCCGAAACCAAAAACGAAGCGTCTGGCAACTTCCAGTCGATGGAGGAGCTCGGAATAATGACCCAAAAAACCCATTCGTAGTTTTGAGTATATCGATGTTTATTTTAGCCTACATGTGTGGTGCCGACATGGTGTCGCGTGATATCTCGGAATATTAGAGACGGATTCTTTCTTGGTCCACATTTAATCTACTGTGCAACTGTTCAGAAACCAAACCGGACATCCGGTGTCGATTGTTGAGTAAAAGACACTCGAACCTGATTCAAACTGTATACTTAGACTCCTGGGTTTCCCCGAGGTACACGCTAGCAGCACAAGTCTTTTGATGTGCAACCGGTCCTTCAGCTGAAAGACTTCGTGTTCGGGTTTGCTATCAACTTTGATATCGATAAAACCACAATTTAAAATGGAGCGAGATGTCTCCTCTTTATCCCGAACTAGGTTGATCCTCTTTTCTGACGAATTAAAGCACTTGGCAGAATACCCTAGCTTTTTCATAGGTTACAAACGACCTCACTCACCGGACACATTTTTCTGTGGCGGGGGGAAAAGAACTGCCACAAAATTAACACGGTTTGCTGCTCAAATTTTGCTAATTAGATGGGTTACTCTTGCCTCAACGCCCGCCATAAATGCCGATTCCACACTGAAAAGAAAACATTTTTTCAAGGAAATCGTTGGAGGAGATTCTGAGGATTCTTGAGGACTCTGGTTTCATTTCGAGAAAATGCTTTGTGTCAAACTGAGGATGCTCGTGACTGATCTCTTGCTTGACGAATTGGCTGTAACCACCGGGTCTGAGTTGAGCGGATTCGCGGGACAGTGGTGTAGTTGTGCTGGTTGAGAGCGAGAAGCGATGTTTTTCTGCGTTGCGAGTAGAGTGCCTAATGTGCCTTGATTAGTTGTTTTGGACGGTCGGCGCCTGCTTCGTGCGACATCAACTTTCTGGCCATGGGAGAAAGCTAAAGCAATCGGGTCATTCACATGATCGTAAGATCGGAGGCTGTTCTTTGACAGTCCGTTTGTTAGCGTGTTTGCTGGATCTGAGTGTCTGCTTGCCAGTTCTCTGAACACACTGCCACACTCCACTAACAGGTTCCCCTAGTACTGTGTCCAGACATCAGCGGCACGGGCAAGATCTGTAAAGGCTTTATATGGCTCACTGTCTGCCAACCGCTTGCCCACATCAAAAAGAGGTCTAAATCGAGGAGCAATATTAAGCTCACTCCGCCCGCCTGGCTCTGCTTTTGCGCGATCACGACTGTAATCCTGGCTGGCGAATCGAATCGGAGTGAAGAGGTTTCTTTCTAATCTTTGGGCTGAGGTTTCATTACTGACAACAATTTTATACTGTAGGGACCATGCAAAAAATTGTTTTCTACCAAAATGTAGCTCAAAGGCTATTTTGTTTTCCTTTTGTTTTCCAAAACTCGATGAAAACTCAATTTTTTGAAGTTTGTTTTCAACTTTTCCGTACCTAGCCTACAACTAATTATTAGTTTGAACGTTCTACTAAACCACCTACTTGATGATCTCCCACCAGAATAAGGATGTGTTTAATGCCTCTGTCTTTACAGTAATGTTTGATCACGTCATTCAAAAATCAGACCAGTAGTGCATTTTGATTGTCTGCTGCTAACCATGTATGAAAGTATGAGACTCTAAGAAGTTAACTACTTTTTGGCCTCGTAAACTTAATGATTCAGACCAAAAAAAACTTCAAAAAACAATTGATAGCAATTAGGAGGTAATTTTTTTCTCCTTTTCATTTCAAATTGGACCTGCGATTTCTGATTCAATTTCCTGATTAAGCATAAATAACCTTGGTAGGGGATTAGCGGACTTTAATACCTAAATAGTTTTTGGATTCTTACCAAACAGGTTGCCTTGCTCGCTTGTTTTGACAATTTGGTTGTTTAGGAAGACCAGCAGGTTTACTCTGAGCAATGAGGTCATTCGCGCGATCATAAAACCTGAGGTTGTTCTTCTTCAGTCCATTTTTTTGCGTGTCCGGAATATCTAAGTGTCTGCTTGCCAGTTCTGTGAAGACAAGCCTGCCAGGTTTCTCTCGGAGGTTCTCCTAGTACTGTGGCCAGACGTTAGCGGTAGGGGCAATGTCTGCTAAGGCTTTATACGGCTTACTGCCTGCCAATCATTGAGGTTTTTCAAATAGTCCTGAATCGAGAAGTCGCTTGGCTCTACTTTGGCGCGATCACGATTGTAATTCTGGCTGGCGAATCAGTTCGGAGTGAGGAGTTTTGATTCTAGTCCTTGGGCTATAGTATCATTTTTGGCTACATTATGATAAGATAGGGACCATTCAGTGTTTCTTTTCCTACCAAAGTGTAGCTCAAAATGTGACTTTTTGAGCACCGAGTGCTTCGTTTTCCGGAGTTTGATCTAAGGTCAAATTCAAACTAATTAATTTTGCATCCTTTGTTTCCTTACTTAATTTATGTTCAATTGTTTGTTTGGAACCGTCTACTAGACCGCTTGCCCAAGGATCTCCCACCAGAGTAAGAATATGTTTATTGTCTTTTTCTTTAGAGTATTGTTTGATTAGGTCATTTCAAAATTCGGAAACCTAGTGCGCTCTGATTGCTTGCGGTAAATCATGTATCCAAGAATAAGACTCTAAGAATTTATCTACTTTTTTCGGTCTCACAATTTAGTGATTCAGACCAAAGAAAACAGTCTAAAACCGGATCCGCAAACACTAATTGAAATTCTTTAAGAGGCATAATCAACTTCGGCAACGGATTTTTGGAGTTGATATATAGTCAAATTCAAACTAATTAATTTTGCATCCTATGTTTCCTTACTTAATTTATGTTCAATTGTTTGTTTGGAACCGTCTACTAGACCGCTTGCTCAAGGATCTCCCACCAGTGTAAAAATATGTTTATTACCTTTGTCTTTAGAGTATTGTTTGATCAGGTCATTTTAAAATTCGGAAATCTAGTGCGCTCTGATTGCTTGCAGTAAGCGATGTAACCAAGTATAGGACTGTAAGAAATTAACTACTTTTTTTGGTCACGTAAATTAGTGATTCAGACAAGATGAAACAGTCTTAAACCGGATCCGCCAACCCTAATTGAATTTCTTCAATAGGTATAATCAACTTCGGCAACGGATTTTTGGAGTTGATATAAAGTCAAATTCAAACTAATTATTTTTGCATCCTATATTTCCTTACTTGATTTATGTTCAATTGTTTGTTTGGAACCGTCTACTAGACCGCTTGCTCAGGGATCTCCCACCAGAGTAAGAATATGTTTATTGCCTTTGTCATTAGAGTATTGTTTGATCAGTTTATTTCAAAATTCGCAAACCTAGTGCGCTCTGATTGCTTGCAGTAAACGATGTAACCAAGTATAGGACTCTAAGAATTTAACTACTTTTTTCGGTCTCGTAAATTAGTGATTCAGACTAGAGGAAACAGTCTAAAACCGGATCCGCCAACCCTAATTGAATTTCTTCAATAGGCATAATCAACTTCGGCAATGGATTTTTGGAGTTGATATAAAGTCAAATTCAAACTAATTAATTTTGCATCCTATGTTTCCTTACTTAAATTATGTTCAATTGTTTCTTTAAAACCGTCTATTAGACCGCTTGATCAAGGATCTCCGACCAGAGTAAGAATATGTTTATTGCCTTTGTCTTTAGAGTATTGTTTGATCAGGTCATTTTAAAATTCGGAAATCTAGTGCGCTCTGATTGCTTGCGGTAAATTATGTATCCAAGTATAGGACTCCAAGAATTTAACTTTTTTTTTCGGTCTCACAATTTAGTGATTCAGACCAAAGAAAACAGTCTAAAACCGGATCCGCAAACACTAATTGAAATTCTTTAAGAGGCATAATCAACTTCGGCAACGGATTTTTGGAGTTGATATATAGTCAAATTCAAACTAATTAATTTTGCATCCTATGTTTCCTTACTTAATTTATGTTCAATTGTTTGTTAAAAACCGTCTATTAGACCGCTTGCTCAAGGATCTCCCACCAGAGTAAGAATATGTTTATTGCCTTTGTCTTTAGAGTATTGTTTGATCAGGTCATTTTAAAATTCGGAAATCTAGTGCGCTCTGATTGCTTGCAGTAAACGATGTAACCAAGTATAGGACTCTAAGAATTTAACTACTTTTTTTGGTCTCAAAAATTAGTGATTCAGACTAGAGGAAACAGTCTAAAACCGGATCCGCCAACCCTAATTGAATTTCTTCAATAGGCATAATCAACTTCGGCAACGGATTTTTGGAGTTGATATAAAGTCAAATTCAAACTAATTAATTTTGCATCCTATGTTTCCTTACTTAAATTATGTTCAATTGTTTGTTTAAAACCGTCTATTAGACCGCTTGCTCAAGGATCTCCCACCAGAGTAAGAATATGTTTATTGCCTTTGTCTTTAGAGTATTGTTTGATCAGGTCATTTTAAAATTCGGAAATCTAGTGCGATCTGATTGCTTGCGGTAAATTATGTATCCAAGTATAGGACTCCAAGAATTTAACTTTTTTTTTCGGTCTCGTAATTTAGTGATTCAGACCAAAGAAAACAGTCTAAAACCGGATCCGCAAACACTAATTGAAATTCTTTAATAGGCATAATCAACTTCGGCAACGAATTTGTGGACTTGATGACCCCGGTAGTCTTACGACTCTTACCAAACAGAGTGCACTTCCCGCACAGTTCGACAATTAGAAAAGGCCACCAGAAAAACTTTGAAGAGGAAATCACATCCTTCTGTCCTGTGTGTATTCTCGCATGTTGAAGTCTCGCTAATACAGCTGTTCAAAGCTGCTCTGGGATGGTCATTTGGTTGTCTACGATGACGCAGTTGATCACAAACGCCGCCTTAGTTCAAAATTGTGCCCTGTATGCCCCCAGTTTATTGAATGAGGTGACATCGTTTTTGACTTTGGCTGGCTTTAATGATCCGAGAAATCTGTCCTCGTCAGTGAATTCCGCCAACAGCTCCCTAGAGGCCAACAGCGTCCTTCTTTGTCGTTGTCACGAGAGGCTTGCCACTGTTGATTGCGAAGGCCCCGCTCTCAGCGTTTGTCTACCTTTTTGCTGGGTGGATGAGACGTCGCCCTCTGAGAGTCCTTAGGAAATTAGCTTGACCGAGTTTAACATGAGGAGTTTGGCGTTAAACTGTGTTCAACTGTGATTGGTTGAAAGTTTTGGTTACTATCTTGGTGCCCGATAGCAAAGATTTGACAAGAATTGAGTAAGCGCGGATTTTAACAGCTTAGCGAAATGCGTCGTTAAGTGAACGCCTCCTGGTGACAACCTTCTCGGAACAAGGTCATTTTTGGTTAATCGATTGAATTGGTAAGATGTTTCGATTTGACCTATGTGTCAACAAGAGAATCTGATTGGTCGGTAATTGTCTGGGCAAAGAACAATTTATAGAGCTCTTTTAGGCGTTCTATATAGTTAGAATTAAAACAGTTGATAGCCGTGTTCAATAGTTGAATACATTTAACAACGAAGAGTTCGTCATAGTAAGTAGGCATAGAATGTAAGGTAACACTATATTTAATCATTAATGCCTAGAATGACCCCAGGTGAAAGTATTAAATCAAAGTACAAAAAGAAAAAATCAGAACACCGAGATAAACCAGATTGATACAAGTTATTACCGCAGTATTCATTTGACGAGGAAATTATGGCCTTGTGATCTGTCAACAATTGATAACGATTAGCTAAAAAGCATGCTCTTAAGTGTTTGTTCGACCATACAATAGCTAAAAGCTCGAGCTCAATTTTACTGTACTTGAACTCGGCGTTGCTCATGAAAAGTGAGGCAAATGTAAATGGAGTCCAATTTTCCCTCAGCTTCTTGCTCGAGGCATGCTCCCAAGCCGCTATGGCTAGCGTCACATTTGATTCAAGATGGTTTTGATGCGTCGTATTGAAAGTAGCTTGCAATTTTTGCGATGGGGACAATGATTTTTCCGAACGCATTGTTGTGTTCCCTCCCCTGACTTGTAAAATTGATTGATGCAGGCTTTCAGTGACGGCCTGAAGGGTATCTTGTCTTTTTAAAGGTTTAGAATGAACCGTTGTAGGTGGTCTAGAGTACCCTGAACGACTGTTAACTTTTCAACGTACAAGAAGGTTTGAAATATTTGATAGCCTCCATCTTCAAGAATTTTGGAGAAAATCTGTTTACATCGATTTCGTGTCCTATTCATACTAAAGTGTTGAATGAAAACTGCGTTTACTGTGTTTAAGAGCCATCCTTCAATATCAAGTCTCAAAAATTCATAGCCTTACAGAATTCTGTCGGTAGGCCGGTGAGTCCGTAGCAACCCTTTTTATTTTTTAAGCAGCATGTCCCGGTAGCCTCTCAGCAAAAAAACTTTTAAGTTGCAATGACTATTTCTAAGTGAAGAGAGCAGTCGTTTTCTAAAAGCATATTTGAGGTCAAGACACGTGAATCAAACTTTTCACGGTACTTCCTTGGTAATGATCTAAGCAACTGAATCTACTAGTTTATGCATGTTGTGCATCTGGTACTTGTTTTTCCAGATTTGAGCGTTCATAGGCTTTGCATTAGGAGCTTGTTCGATCAAGCCATCCTTCTTTACGTAAGTACCATTGAGGCAGTGGAATGATTGTTTGTACACTTCTCAAATCATCATTTAGGTTCTTGATTTCTCCGGCTATCTTGTTTAGAATATGCATAATGTCTTTTTTTTCTTTTATTGCCTGATAATAAGTGAGACCTTGAAGCTTGAAAAAATCTGATGACTTTTTTATCGCCCCAATTGATTGAATACATAGGCATACCTCTGCGTGAAATACGTCTTCTAATAAACCGATGTAAGGTCTTTTGTGCTTTCCTCCAGGAGTTGATTTCAGCCAGTTTTAGCTGTGTTATCACGACACCCACATTCTTGTGTGAAACCAGTCAAAGGATATTCCATGTCTTGTTCTCCGAAACCAAAAACGAAGCGTCTGGCAACTTCCAGTCGATGGAGGAGCTCGGAATAATGACCCAAAAAACCCATTCGTAGTTTTGAGTATATCGATGTTTATTTTAGCCTACATGTGTGGTGCCGACATGGTGTCGCGTGATATCTCGGAATATTAGAGACGGATTCTTTCTTGGTCCACAGTTAATCTACTGTGCAACTGTTCAGAAACCAAACCGGACATCCGGTGTCGATTGTTGAGTAAAAGACACTCGAACCTGATTCAAACTGTATACTTAGACTCCTGGGTTTCCCCGAGGTACACGCTAGCAGCACAAGTCTTTTGATGTGCAACCGGTCCTTCAGCTGAAAGACTTCGTGTTCGGGTTTGCTATCAACTTTGATATCGATAAAACCACAATTTAAAATGGAGCGAGATGTCTCCTCTTTATCCCGAACTAGGTTGATCCTCTTTTCTGACGAATTAAAGCACTTGGCAGAATACCCTAGCTTTTTCATAGGTTACAAACGACCTCACTCACCGGACACATTTTTCTGTGGCGGGGGGAAAAGAACTGCCACAAAATTAACACGGTTTGCTGCTCGAATTTTGCTAATTAGATGGGTTACTCTTGCCTCAACGCCCGCCATAAATGCCGATTCCACACTGAAAAGAAAATATCGGCTCCCGTTTGAGTTTGACTACGCCAGTACTTTTGATGTGTAATAATTGTTTTTGAAGTTGTGCTGAGGTGCGAATTTTTTGCAGTTTAGTGCGAGTTTGAGCGTGTCCTCTTGGTCAGCTTTAGCTTCAATGAGTTGCCGCTCTATATCGATGTCTCTGATCCCACCAATAAAAAGATCCTATAGAATTCCCTCTCCTTGGCATTCGGCCAGTTGCTTACTGCTACTTGCCGACTCAATTGAGCATAAAATGAGGAAGAAGTATGGTTTTCTTTCATAAATACCGTCTTGTATAATTTGATGCATTCAAGAATTTAATCCCTCTCGTTCTTGAAAAGATCTTGAAAGCTACCATGAAAGTTTTTGAAGGGGGTTATGCTAGTTTTAAGTGTAAGGATAAGACATGCGAATCTTCTGTTAGCTTCATTTCCGACCGAATAAAACAATCGTGGTTTATTCTAGCCTCTGTTTTGGGATGAAAACAGTTTTGACTGACTTGGGGCCCTTTTGCTCTCCTCTCCAGGTTCAATTCTTTCGTCCGAAAGACGACTCCTTGATCCCCCGTCTGCAACTGGAGCATCTGCTGATGCTCCTGGTATTTCTGGTTTCGTGGGAGGCTCATCTATGATCTCCGCTGGGTCTGTTAAAAGATCAGTCGGGTTGATGTTGAAGTTGAGACCCGCTGCCAAGAAAACCAGCCCTATCCAAGTTTCACAAAGAAATGCGGGGTTAATTGACGGTTTCGCCCAAAAGGGGGAACTTCTAACAGGTCACTTCAGTCTTCGTTCTACGCATGCTACGCCATGACATTACCCGTAAAAACATAACTCAAAAATTAAGTCGTGAACTGAAAGAAGGATCATTTAAAACCAAGTAGATAAATAGATAGAAAGAATATGAACGTAGAATCAAAAACGCGGTATCAATTAAACTTCAGGAGGACATTTATTTTAACGAGAGTGAGTAGTACAGAATATATTCTTCTAGATCATACATAGCGACAATCGCGTAAAGTAAGGATTGGTACAAAATGATTTAAGATCTGCCACTTTGTGCACAATATTGCAAAAATTTCTGTAATAATTACACTTATTACGAGATACCGAAATTCACCTCATGAGATTGTGATTTTAAATAACATCGGAAAAAAAGGGAAAACATTATTTTTTTTTGAGAGACAAACGAGCTAGGACAAAGGACGACGCAGTTTCCGGGTCGAGACCTACTCAAAATCCGCATAAGACTCGAACGGTTTTCCAGCAAGATTTGTGCAAATTGTGAAGTTTGAGCGGTTCGGGCGTTTGTTTTTCAAAATAAAAAAGCTCAAAGGTTGCTCATTTCTTGCGATGGTTTTTGAACGGTTTTTCACGCACGATTTGAGCAGTTTTTGAAATAAACGAGTAAAACCATCAAAAAGTCTGGAAACGCAAAGTGACGCCAAGGAGCAGTTGTAGTACTTTTTATAACAAAAAAAGATATGCTGGAACGTATTCGACCCAAGCAAGATACGTTTCTGCAGTCTCGACCACAAAAAATGAGCTCGACCGTGCTCGAAACAAGCAAGATGTTTATCGATTGCCTAGACCAAATTAATGTGCTCGACCACGTTCAAATGCTAAAAAAAGCACTAAAATTATGTATGTGTATGTATGTTTATATTCATGTATATATGTATGCATGTATGTATTAATGTGTGTATGTATGTAAGTTTGTATGTCGTATGTGTGTTTCTCTGTAGGTATGTATGTATGTATGTATGTATGAATGTATGTATGTATGTATGTATGTATGTATGTATGAATGCATGCATGAAAATTAATCTAAAAACGCCGCTCAAAAACCGCGCAAGATTTGAACGGTTTCTGAGCGTTTTTTTTGATAAACCTATCAAAAGCCGCCCAAACCACTCATTATGAAGCAAATTACCGAAGGTCACCTCATGAGATTGTGATTTTAAATAACATCGGAAAAATAATGGAAAAAAAATTATTTTTGAGAGACAAACGAGCTAGGACAAAGGACGACGCAGTTCCCGGGTCGAGATCTACTCAAAATCCGCTTAAGACTCGAACGGTTTTCCAGAAAGATTTGTGCGAACTGTGAAGTTTGAGCCGTTCGGGCGTTTTTTTTTTTTTTAAAATAGCTCAAAGGTTGCTCATTTTTTTGCGATGATTTTTGAACGGTTTTTTCCGCAAAATTTGAGCAGTTTTTGAGTAGTTCAATAAAATAAGCGAGTAAAACCATCAAAAAGTCTGGATACGTAATGTGACGCCAAGGAGCAGTTGAAGTTTTTTCTAAAACAAAAAAAATATGCTGGAACGTACTCGACCCAAGCAAGATACGTTTCTGCAGTCTCGACCATAAAAAATGAGCTCGACCGTGCTCGACTCAAGCAAGATGTTTTTCGAATTCCTAGACCACAAATAATTTGCTCGACCACGTTCAAATGCTCGAGCTAAAAAAAGCACTAAAATTATGTATGTGTATATATGTTTGTATTTATGTATATATGTATGCATGTATGTATTAATGTGTGTATGTATGTAAGTTTGTATGTCGTATGTGTGTTTCTCTGTAGGTATGTATGTAAGTATGTATGTATGTATGTATGTATGTATGTATGTATGTATGAATGCATGCATGAAAATTAATCTAAAAACCGCTCAAAAGCCGCCCATCCACTCTTTAAGAAGCAAGATTTTGAGCGCAATCTTCTAAGCAAACCACTCAAACCGATCAAATCTTGCTTCAAATTAGGTAAAATTTTTCGAGTCGGGTAGTGAATCCTGAAAACATAAGGATAATAATCATAATAATCATAATAAATTGTTTCCAAACGATATCTGGTTACAAAGTTATTTATAAAAAATTTATAAATACAAATTATAATTGTTTGGGAGAACACCATTAAGCCAACACGGCCCGTTTTCAGGTGTCTCATTAAGCGGAAAATCAAAAAAGTAGTTAAATTCTTCGTTCCAATGCAATGGACCCTCTACCGGTAAACATTTATTAAACGTAAAACCTCTTTATTCGTATGTTTAAACCATTCTCTATTAAAAAAAATTTCTTTTATTCCCTTTAGTTTTTTCTACCCATAACCTAGAAACTAACAGAAACAAGTTCTACTTATTGATCAATAAAATGTCTCAAAACATGCCCAGTAAAACCGTATTTCCTAGAATGCAATTATCTAAAAACTTGATTAAAACTATTTAATTGAAACCGAGAAGCACCATTCAAGAAATTTACCCGGGCGGGAAAACATTTATTACAAGTTAAATAATAAGGCTAAGCTCAGCATTCCGAAGCGGCATTTCTTACTCAAGCCGCACTGATACCACCGTTAGTGGTTTCAGCCTATCATGTAGAACAAGTGCTCTAGGTGTGACTTCAAATTTGGGTTGTAAGACTAGTCTAGGGACTGACTTCAGGAGAGAGTTCATGAACGCTGAGTTTCTTTGGAAGAATAGATCGGGCTTGGAAGGTGCAGCAGCCCTCTTCTCGACAGTGACGCAGATACTTATAAATGCCTGTGATTACAAGTGACAACATTCAATAATCTGCACGGCATACCATTGTGGGATCCCTAAGCAGACTCAGAGAGTATCTGCTAATTTTTTGAGTTTAAGGACGACAGAACCCTGTTTGGTCAGCGTACTTAGTGACCCATAGGTTAAAAGTCACTGTTATAGTAGGACTCCCAGAACACCCAGTGAGGTCAAATGAGAAAGAACAAGTGACGAAAGTTGCCTGAGATTTGCTGATTGGTTAATTTTTATGATTTTTAAAACTTTGTTTGGTTTTGTTGTAGCGAGATAAAAGTTGTGCCCTGCAATTATTTGATGTGGAAACGGGTACTCGTGTTAGCTCGGGGTGTGGCTGAAAATTGGAATGCTCAAATTTTCCCCCCAAAAATCCAGCGGAAATTGATTCCTTTCACACTCCTGTGCGGCCTTTTAACTTTAAGTCTTGTGTAAGTATAATGCGGGACAGTCAATTCAAATAAAAGGGGAACACCTACTCTGGTCGTAGTCAATTGTAGCATTGTGGATATCACTTTTGAGGCGCACAGTCTCCTTCTCTGCTCTTTAGGGTCCTTGGCATTCCCTGTCGAGATGGGGACGGTTTTTCTGCCATAGTTCAGCGATATCTTCGCTAACTGTCCAACATAATCGTAGAGTTTCTTGTCTTTAACAACAGTTCATCCTTTTTCCCTATTGCTTGCTCAATCAATTGAATGGGTCTCCTTGTGTTTCCCTCCAGGTTGGTTTTACCGATAATCTTTACCTCCACTTTTAAGTATGCCTGTGGTTCGCATATGAAATTTTTGGATAGTGCATTGGGCGTGTAACAATCCCTGGACAAATTTTTTTATGATGAATGGTTCTTAGGTTTATAATTAAGGTATTTAATTAAAATGGATTTCATCTTATGATTATTCCTGTTTCTTACATTGGCAAAACTGGTAGTCGGTGAAAGAATAAGCCCCAAGCAGATGAGCTGAAACGCAATCTAACCAGACTGAATCTAGCCGAGCGCAAACGAACTTTGACGGTGTTCCTTAATTCACAAGACAAAACAATACGTCGTAGAATCGTTGAGGGCAGACAGAAATGACCCGTGTTCATCACTGATTATGGGATACACAATCTCATTGAGCAGGACTCGAACTGGAGTATTGGTCCCAACTAGATACTTAATCAGAAGTCTGACTTAGGCTAATCCCCCTTCACGATATATTCAAGCTAAGGACGTTCAAGTCTCCTAGTTCACTCCGCAACTTAACTACTTCATCTGCTGGGCAACTATGGGAGCAATAGTACATTGGAAGGAACAGATTCATAAAGTAAACATGATGTATATTAGCTTAACTCATCATGAAATGCTTGAAGCAATGTATGAATAATCTGATTATCCTAAACATGTTCGAAAAACTTCAATTTTTTGAAATTCTTAACAAGGAACCCAATGTATCTGTTATTCCTCCCAATTCAACTTAGCTTTTGCAGTCCACTCAATTTCGTGCGGTTTTTAATCCCAATCTTTAATATCACCAGACAATATCACCAGTGGATATCTTTCAACAATATCTTTAATATCACCAGTGGATATCTTTGACAATGGAAAACCACATTCCCATGTTCTCATCGAAGTATAAAGTACGCACTGAAGTAGTTGACATGATGGTCTTAAAAAAAATTTTTGTGCCTGTTTTCTTTCTTCAATTAAATGTTTGATTATGGGGCGTAGCAACTATCATCTATCAGGACCAACGATGATAAATTAACATTTTTTTTACAACTTGACCACCAACTTTGATATGACGGACCTCCTGGGAAAAAATATTACCACAAAGTTGCTTCGCTTTACCGTCTGAAGTTATTCAGAATCAAATTGACAAATTGACCTAATTACTAAGGTAACAAATAAACGTTACATTAGTAAATTAAATGGCATAATGCTGAATCAATATTGAATTTTTAAATTTCCTTGATTTATTTTGAGTGGGTTTGACCATTCAGAGATTGATTCAAATACTTTGTTTAATAAAATTATTATGGAAAAGAAATTCAAACCTTAAGCATTTAATCCGTTTTTCAGAGCCTGAGATAACACCTGCAATAAGTGTTATAGCAACCAAAAAATTTAAAAGTTTAATCTTAAAATCATTATTGGAAAAAAATCCCGTTTTTCAACTCATATGTTTAGCAACGCATGTGATACTCATTATCTTACAATTTTGAGAAAAATTAAACCAAACTTTAACATGAGTGATGTAAATACAAATGAGTCCACAATAGTCCGAGTTAGCTGATTCGATTGGCTTGTTCATCAGTATTTGCTTTTTTCAACAGAATGAGTTATGTTTTGTTTACAGATGATAAATTGGGTGATCTTTGTCTTAGAGGTTCTGCAAATAAAAAAGTCTATCATTGTCAGCTTGAGCCAATGATAATCAATTATTTTCTGACTCTTGTGAGTTTGATGCATTCACAATTATAAAAACAAGGTCACTTTTTAGAGTTGTTCTAAAAGCTCAATTTGATAGAAATCGACGTTTAAATTGCTCGCTTTTGTGTAGTAAGCTGAGTTATCTGTAAATGGTCTTTGTTGCTCTGTTCAAATCATAAGGGTGCTTTGAGATACTTTTACAAAGGATCGCACTCTATTTCATGAAAACCAACTCAAAAGTTGTTGCCAGCGCTGTTTCAAACTTTAGTTCCATTGAACTGGTACAATTGTTCAGCTCCTGATAAACGTAGGTTTATGAAAACTCCTGAGTAAAAACGAGATCAATTGCCATAAAAAGTGATACTGATAATTAGCCAAACTGACAAAAAAGACCCTTATTAAGCATAAAATCCAGAGCTTCCAAAGTTTTTTAGGAAAATTTTTGGTTATCTTTCATTGATACAGGAGTATTTGCACAAGAGAGACCGTTTCAGTAGACAATGACTTGATTCAGCTAAAAATTTTGATATTGAAGTGGTTTTGTTCAAGTTGCGTGCAACTGTGCAGTATTTCTGCTCATTGCCACAACCATTTGAAATAACTCAATAACTGCCACAAAAAACTCTTTGAGAAACACATTCTTAGTCGCAAGCTTTGAACACCAAAGATGTTTTGATGAAACTTTTTTTGTAATTTGTTTGTGTTTTCAAAAAAAAAAATTTTTCTTGATGATGATAAAACTGTTACTGCCAATTGCATATAGGTTAACCTCGATGTTTTCAGCTCGGTAACATTCATTTTGATGCTCGGTTGCACTAATTGACTAATTATTTAAGCCACTGATTGGATGCTTGTCAAATAACAAAAACACCTTATGTTCCGCGACATCTTCAGCACGTTCATTAGCACCATTAAAACCCGCGTGATTTTCTTTTAAGAAAACTTTGACAAGCAAACCATGTTTGCTTTGCACCATTGTCGCGGAAGAGTTCAGGCTCATTGAAACTTTTATTTGGGAAAATGCCATTAGCTGAAGAAATTTTTTCCATTCAGGTCCATTTTTCATTCGAAAAACAGATAAACTGGGAGTATACACTATTTATGTGGTGTCTTCTTGTGATGCCTCTGTAATATGAGTTCGCAGGACATAAACATTTTTACGAACGCTGCGTGCAACAAACTCCAATCAAGTTGGTTGAAGATCGATAAAATTGTTCTCCTCAAAGTGCGAAGTCGAGCATTGGGGCCATCAAGTTAGTAAGATGGATCATTTTTTGGAGTGAACGCATTTGAAATAATAGAAGCCAAAAAGTTTTTTCAAATAAGTCTAATGAGCTGCGAGTGGCCCTCATTATTATTATATCGGAAAAAAATCTCACTCTGGTAAAAAAAAAATTGAGCGAATTCCCATTGAGCTCGTTGCCTCGGAAGGAAAATTTTTGTATTTTTTCTTGTTTTTTCGTCATCTTGCATTTTTAGAAAAACACAAGATTTGATGCGTACAACATAACTTGTTTTTTGAGTGGTTTTCACATGTGTTTCTTAAAATGCTTTTCCTGTGTTATCTTCAGAGTTTCAATGTCTATCAACTCCAGTGCTGCCTGAACGATTAACACTTTTGCAATACATTCAGCTCAGAGCGCCAGAGCTAGAGCGCCAAAGCTAGTACCTCGACTTATGTAATGTCCTGAGAGATGTGGCATGTTTATGATTTTTATTATTTTTTGAAGCTATTAAAATTAAAACCATTTCTTTTCCTCCTGCCGCAAATAGGACAAGTCTACCAGTTTCTGTTTATAAATTATCTGCAATCCTCTGGAAGTCATTCAGAGGGGGTTTTTTATAAGCCATGCTGCTAAAACATCGCGATGATTTGGTTTAATGCAAGCCTTACCGTTAATCACTAGTAGATTAGTTTCAATGTCTTTGAAAAACGCTGGTGTCTTGTCATCCACAAACTGCTGTTGAGTAGAGTCCGAAAGTTTAAACATCATTTGGCATCCAGCAGGGATATTGTCACGGTATTTAATAACGTTAAGTAACCTAAAGTTTTTGAAATCTGTGAAAATTGAAGTGTAATGCTGTAATGAAGTGCATCGATATTGAAAGATGTTTGGTGGTAGTGTTGATGCCGTAACTGAAATATCAAGACCAATTTTTCGATTGATTTTGTTGTAAAATATTCCGTCATCATTATAATCATACTTTGAGATTCCAGAAGTCTCTTCATCATATGTTCTAGAAAATTTATCTTTGACGCTTTTAGGTTTTTCAACGTTGTCTTTGTGTCAAGCACTTTCTTCATATCCGTTAACTTGTTGAAATGAGAGGCAAATGTAAAAAAAAAACAGCGAGCCAATTGTCGATGAAGTTGTTCATTGAAGCTGACAAAAATAATTTAATAATAGAGTGAAATTTGATTCTTCTAAATTTTTTGGACATCGTTAAGTTTTAGCCCTCATTTTCTAACTAAGTTGAATAGATCAGACTCGAAAAACCTACCCTAATGGTTCCCAATTGGTGTCGATAGGACTATACGTTGGCGGTGAGTTACTGCTGGTATTTGCGTATTTTGGTATATTTGCGTATTCTGGTATTTTATGTCGTAAAAATTTGAGTAAAACGTGGAACGTCCGTTTTAGTTTTTTTAATCGTCTTTTTTTTATTTGGTGACGTGTTTGGTTCTTTGTTGATATAATCTTGAAGCCTACAAGGGAAGTGCAAGTCCGTTTGTCCTCCAAATTCTTATAAATGAAAGTTTTTGGTGATCGAATATTCCCCTCCAACAACCCAGACTTTTTGGCGCTTTTTTGTAATGTCTTGTAACTCACATAAATTTTTGAAGGATCTCTTCTATTCAATGTTATTTTCTACTCAGATTTTTATGGCTTTTTGTTTTTATCGTTTGTTTGAGTGCTTCCGCAGGTGAGACGGCTTAGTAAAATTTCAAGGGCTGCACACAAAATTAAGAGGATATGCAATCCACTGCAACAAATAGATACTCTTCATTTTTTTTGGTTTGTTTTGGTTTTAAATTAATTATCTTTTTCCGGACCACGAAGGTCTTGCAACTGCCAACAGAAATCTTGATTATAAACCTTTGGTTGTACACACCTAATTAAAAGTGGACAAAATTATAAGGCAAACAAACTAATGTTTCTTGACAGTTTAGCTGCCTTGAACTAAATTTATGAACAAAAAATCGCAGTTATATCAATTTTAAAATCATTCGAGACATAAAAACCTCTTTTGATCTGGAAACAGTATCACTGAAGTATAATTTGTAGGAAATACATTTGCTAATGTTTTTTTTTTCATAAACAAAACTGGTAACCATAGTAAGGTCAGGCTCTTCAGACACTGCTATTCAGACATTCAGGTTTTCATTTATGTTTTCTTTTTCTTCTCTTTTTTCTCTTTTTCTCTATGAGTGTCCATCTTGTCAACCGTTTGTTCATGAGGAAGAAAAATTGTGTTGGTGTCAGGACAAGGTTTTATGTATACTATGGAAGAACAAAACTCAAAAATCTTATCGAGTTTAAACATTGTAATTGTTACTTAAGTAATCGACCTTGTCAGACACTTCTTTTTAAAAATCAAAGGGGATTTTTTAGGTTTTTTTCTTTAAAAAATTTCTGTACATCGTTTTGTTTTTCTAATTTGTAAAACTATTGAGGTAAATCATTGCTGCAGAGATGGTTTTGAATCCCAGTTTAACATTTGGGAACCAGGACTAACTTGGTACATCAAACTCCTTGTTTGCTGGTTGATATCTCGAACACACTTGAATCGTTGAAGACTTGATCAATGACCGGTAAAGTTTTCTCGAAGTAGTCAACTTGTTGCCTGATAAAATACTTTATTCTTTCGTCCCCGCCAATTGACCTCGGGAATCTTTTCGTTGATTTTTTGTCAATGATAATTTGAGGTTGCTTTTTGGAATCATCCTGGAACACAATGAAATTGGAATTAGGTACTTTTCCACTTTTGCTAGTGTCGCGCTGTTTCTTTTTCTTCAACCAATCATAAAAGACCTTGTTTTTTCTGCAGGGTGCAAGGATTCTCGGAGTGGCAATGATATAAATGTCTTTTGCGACATGGAAAATTCTTAATTTGTAAGTGTTTAATTCTCGCACAGTCCAATCATAACAAATCTCATCTTTATGATCAAAGTACTTTGCATGAAGTTCATTATTCTTTTTCCTTTTCGGGTAACTTTGGATTAAAAACTTCTCATAACAAAACTTTGAATAATCTGCTTAAGGTTCAATTTTAAACAGTGAACACCGTGCAAGCTACTCGTGAAAAAGTTGTAGTTTTTTTGAGCTTAGGAATTAAATTAAAACCGCGTAGAAAAAAACAGTCACTATAAGTAGAAATTGTAATGGTAATTCTTTGACTAATAAAATGTTTTCCTCGCAACTAAGTCTAGCACGAAAGATCGTTCACAATTGGTAAACGCTATGTTTACCAAATGAACAGTAAGTATTATCACTCACACGACTAATCAGGCTGTTTTCACACTTCCAGATAACACATAACAGCAGATGAGACCAGTGTTCTAAGCTTCGTGAATAAATCCCTCGACAACGAGTAAAATTACACAAAAATTGCAGTATTTTTTCCATCATTCAATTATTTGTTCAAAGAACAATTGTATATGCCAACTAGACCTCCATATGGTCGAAATTTAAATGCCATTTCAATATTTATTCACTGGAAAAGATATTCAGAAACATTCACTTGAAAAATAAAATCGGCAGTCAGGTTTTTCCGGGTAGATATTTTTCACTGCCAAATGAAATCCATGAAAATTTCCAAAGACTGTTGAAGTAAATCTACGTTCTTCTAATTTTCTCATGTGAATTTTTAAACACCTCGCGGACTTGTGGAATTTGAAGCAAGTTTGAGTGAAGCTAACCTTGCAGATACTAATTACTCAGACCTATATCTCGCTGGTAGATCATTTGATAGACCACTGATACTGTTTAAAATTTCGAAAGCTTATCAAATTAAGAAGAAAACTTTGCTCCACCATTTTCTCAATCATTTTATTGTCGAAATCCAGTTCACAATCATCATAAAGTCGAATTACTAAATCTCAGTGGTAGATATCGAGAAAGACCACTGGTAATGCTTGAGATTTCAAAAGCTTATCATTATATGGTCGAATTTTTGCTCCACCAATTTCTCAATAATTATAAAGACAAAATTGAGTAATTGAAGCGGTTTCCACAGAGTCTCCAATTTATTAGATCGGTAGCCTTCCCATTTTTTTGTTCTGCACAAAAGACACGTTATTTCTAAAGAATCTTTGAAATTAAACTGCTCTTTACAACTTTGAGCGTATTCTTTTTTGCTGTTTCTTCAAACCTCAAAGATAAAAGCATATGAAGATATAAGTGTATACATATTTTTTGATCAAACACAAGTTCAAAAAACAGACAAAAACGAATGTTCCATATCAATATCGACAGTAGGCCATTTTCCTATTGAGCTAATTTAGTTTTTTTTTCTTTCCTTTATGGAAATTTTGTTACTAGTCTTTGCCGGATAGACCGTGCTACCAGTCTACAGGCCTGATGATTGGTTATGGTCATTACCATTTTTCATCTTTCATGCTAAAATCTATTTCAAGGTACGGAAAAGAACTGCTCGCAAAAGTTCAACCAAACTATAAAACTAAAGAGATTGCTCTTGTTTGTTTGCCCACCAACTTTTCTTAGCCGAACATTCTCCTTATGTGTTGGTTGCATAAAATCTATGCAAAAGAAGGTGGTAGTTGAAAAAATAGTTGAAAGTAAGGGAAAAGAAAAGTTAAAACTAAAATCTTAAGGATCCTAAAATTAAAATCAGCCAGGAATGAGCAGTATTAGATGAATTAGATGATTGTTTCCGAGTTAGTCCTCAAAATTAGGGCGCTAATTTTTAAGGATCTTCTCAACACCGACTATAATCTCTGGGAAAGGTTGGGATACTAATTTCACGGTTAGTCGAAAGTAAAGAGCCTCATTCAAGGATATGGGTTGGTCCATGGATAGCCTCAACCAGATTTAGCCCCCTTACGGATATCCAACCTATTGGTATACTTATCATGTTGGTCATCATCTTGCGACTGTTGGTCATCATCAAGACATCAGGCTTTTAATCATATACTGCTCACGATGAGTATCTAAATAAGTTTTGTATGTAGATTATTGTGTCTGTTTCTCACTGCGCTTGTAATTGGTATGTAAATTGAGGTGTCAGACTCTTGTTTACCGCTAATCTACGTTTTTATTTCAAACTTTATTCGTTAAGGACGACTAGCAAAGGAGGAGGAAAACAAGACAATCAAACTGATATTGGAGTCTGGTCTATACAACAAACATCTGAAGCCTTTTGTTTTCACTCTTGAGACACGAGCTGCTAAAAGCGAGGCAGTCTACGGAGAGTTCCCATTAAGCGATGTGGATGCGGTTCAGAAAACACACGATAGATGCTTTCCAGAAGATGAGGAGAAGCATTTGCTTCAAATTCCTCCTTTTGATTCTTCAGAGCACAACAAATTGCACCAAACCACCGTAACTGGGGACTCGAAAGGAATGGATAGCATTGGTGCCTATGATGGTGAGATGAGGTTTTTTCAGGAGGAAATGGTGCGCACACTCAACCCTCCTCTTGAATCTGGCATGCTCATAAGAGACTTCTTTCAAAATCACGTCCAACTTTTAATTGATCAGGACTATCACGAATGCCCTACCTTTCAAATAGATTACATCCATCTGGGAGCAAACAAAATAACCGCAGTGGAAGTTGGATTGAGTGCAGACAAGGAAAAGCCTAATTCGTCTATTCGTAACAAGCTGAAGCAGTGTATTGAGAGAATATTTCCCATTATGCTCGTTTTATTGTACTCCTTTTCCCTAGTTTTCGAGAACATGAATTTCAGCAGTTTCGTGAAAAACCATTTTCAGGTTCTTTTGTTCCTTCCTGATGTTTCCAACCAGGATTTGGAGAAATGTCTACAGGAAATCAAAGACGTTGCAATTATCGGAAACCAGAAGCTTAAAGAGGAGCTTAAGGGCCTTAGAGATCTAATTTTGAACAACACTCCGATATTGCAGCATTTGTGGATATTCACATCTGATACGTCAAAGCGAAACGATCTGCTGAGAAACGATCTTATCAGAATCGATTGTAGCAAAGGTAATGAAATGGTCTTGGTGACAGGTGAAGAAAGAGTCCCGCTGAGCAAGTTTTTTGCGTTTGCGGAATATCATCAATTCTGCCATTATGCTTCCGGTCTCCTCTCACTGGCAGCGCTGAATGTATTTCATGAATTAAAAAAAGAAAGGGGAATGGATAGTTTTAAAGGAGCCCTTGATGTCGATTTTCGCTACAAAAAAAGCTCAACTCATTGGCTAAAAACTTGCAAAAGAAATGCTGCAAAAAAACAGAGCTCTGCTCTGACAGCTTCAGAACTGGAGGAGATCGAAGCCACCATGAATTGCAACATAAGTCTCAGCCCCCAGCAGTACAAGATTTTGTAGGAGTTTGAAAATGAAGAGCAGAAAACACAACGAAGCTTCCGATATCTGTTTCTTTAGTTTGTTCTCACCTTACTCTCTAGTAAAACAGCACAAACAAAACTCCCCTCCCACCCCCCCTCAGGAAAAAACCGTTTCTGAGCTTAAATGGTCGTTTACAAAACTTTTTAAAGGTATTTTGTTGTCCTCATTGTAAGATCTTTTTAGGATTCAACTATATAGGCTGTTCAAGGCGTCAAGCAATGAGTCGAAATCGTGTAATTACAAAACTTCTATTAAGAGGCCAAACTGTGCATTTTGTGAAGTGTATGTGGATTCCTCGACAATTCCGCTCTCTTTGATCTTTCGTTGTTCTAGTTATTTTTTTTTGATCGTACAGACAAACTTTCAAAATGTTTTATACTTAAACAATATCATCACAGACTTACACACACCAAACGGTACGCGCACCATGTGCACAGTTCGACCTCGTATTCTAAAAAACTCCAACTGACTGAAAATAATGAGAAATAATCAATTCTTTAGCTGTTTTCCATATTTTCATTCATTTGAAAATTGTAAGAAATTTCTTGGACTAGCATTTTCTGGTATATGAGAAAAACATGGCCGACATTTTTGATTGTATGGAAATGAATTATTATGCAAACTAATTCCATTAACTACAAAACCACAGTTATTTTTAAATCTGTTTATATTGTTTTTTTCCCAACACAGTAACCCTATGGTAAGAACACAGAAATTTTTCATTGGTTAGAATGGCATACATCACCTCATGGAAAAAATGCGTTATGACTAGTCATGCAGTAAAAACTAGCTCTGAAGCCGAATTATTATAAAATCAGTCAGTTTTTTCTTATATAGAGCGCTAAAAAATATGCGGCAGTTTTTTACTATTCAGATACCACCTAATATGATTAGTGCCGATTAGAAACCACCGTTTCATTTTTTGCGGAAAATTAAAACCAAAAATGACAATTTTTTTTTGAAATTTTGGATTATCTTTTTTTTCCTCCTAGACATAACCATTTTTATCTTTTTCATGCGTGCTTTCTTTTGCTTCACGCTTGCATTGATTTTGGACAGGAAAAAATGTTTGTTGTACTTCTGAAAAATTGTCATTTTTTAGAAAAATTTTGCAATTTTTTAGAAAAAAATAGCTTGTCATGCAACACCCATAGTAATTGTTCAGTTAATTTTTATCGTAATAAATTGTATTGGATTATATGACTGGTTTTTTGTGGAATATAGAGGTCAACCTGAGACAATGGTTTTCGATT
Source organism: Symsagittifera roscoffensis (assembly GCF_963678635.1). Taxonomy (NCBI): domain Eukaryota; kingdom Metazoa; phylum Xenacoelomorpha; order Acoela; family Convolutidae; genus Symsagittifera; species Symsagittifera roscoffensis. The sequence goes on along the minus strand of NC_087066.1, from coordinate 10,194,597 downwards.
ATAGTTTCGACAGATAATTTTTCAAATGAGGCCTAGATGACAACAAATTTACGTTAACAGCAAGATATTTTCTGTATCAATTTTCGCCTGTGCTGCAAATATAAACACTACCGATACTTTTTGAATTCATTTATAAGCAATGTGTCCTCCCGAGTGTTACTAAAATTAAGAATCTTATATTTTGTAAGAGTAAATCTGAATTCTTACAAAATTCCTACATTTTCTAAGAATCAATAAAAATTCTTATACTAATCCCATAAGACTTTAAATTGCTGTTCCGATTTTCAAGTCTTGGGAAAAGTTGCATAATTAACTCATATAACTCAATTATGACCTGGCACTGTAGAGTCTGATTGAACTACTATTTTAAGCGTTACCTGTACCTGGCTAGTTGGGGAAATTAGGACCAAATGATAATCATAATCCTAAAAATGATAGTAGTTTTTCATCAAATTTTGTTGGAGGCTTCGACTGTTTAAAAAAAGTTACTGATAGACGTTCTCTGCTCTTCGCGATAGAGCTGATACAGAAAATTCGCATTTGGTGTTGCTCGGTGAACCCGGAACGGGAAAAACTCAGCTGATGCTAATCAAAGCTATGCGAATGTCCGAGAAAGAAGATGTGAAACAAATTTTGTTTGTGTTCGACGAGAGCAAAGTAGAATTCAAGAAATGGATTCATGGTCACGTACAGAAATACCCAAAGCTTCAGGACAAACTTAAATTCCTCGGGCTGGGAGAACAAGACTGGTTAGTTTATTCTTTCAAAACTAGTTGTTGGCGGTTTTAATTGTTTACATTTCTTATGAGCCACTGAACTTGATGCTATCATTGGGTAATGATTCGTGTTTCATAGAGTTAACTCGAAACCTAATACGAAAGCATGAGAAGCGAGTGAACTTCTGACGGTATTGCACCCATCCACAGTAACCGGATGCTCCTAATCAAAAGGATCGTAATATCCGTAATATAGACAAAAAAACAATAGACCTTTATCTGTGGTGAAACAAAATTTCTGGATAAATCCCTAATCAATTTTAAAATGACATTCCAAACAAAATGCTATTCGAAACGAAATGAAAGCTGTACAATCTTTTTGATCTTTTTCTTTAAATGAGAATTGTTTAGTTGATTGATTATGACTATATCTATAAAAAAGTATCAATGATGGCAACTCATATACTAAAGAAGACTGATTGTATCAGGGCGAAGCCCCGAATGTCCCGATTGCTTTTCTAAGTCAATGGAGCAGTAATAACATGAAAAAATAGTTGTAAAAAATTAAACTATTTTTTTTTGAGTTTGAGATTTTTTGTGAAAATCATCCCCCACACGCCATATAAAGTTCAAAGTGATAGATTTCACTAATAATAACAAATCAATTTCGGCGCATAAGCTTACTTCAACCAAATTGGAACAACTTCTAAGACGGACTAAATTTCCGCTTACTCGTTATTAGCGCGAAAAATAGTGCGCGGTAGTTGTCCCAAATTGGCCAAAATGTCAATATTTACACCCCCATAGTTTTATGAAAAACAATCACAGCTGAAACATCTTTTCAAATTTAAGCTAAAATCAACACTACCTTTTGAATTATATAAAAAAATTATGTCAAAATTAGCTAATTTAAAAGTCGCAACTTGTCTGAAGAAAAAAAACCATGTGAGCACAAATATTCCGTTACTTTCGTTAAGAAATGCGGAACAAAAACAACTAAAACATAAAATTAAAACTAAACTAGTTAATAACAAAAATTAATTTTTAAATACTACGCACTTCTCAAGCACATCATTCTTTTTCATTTAAGATCAACCAAATTAATTATTAATGGCAAATGAAATTATAATAATTTCTTTTTATTCGGGGTAAATATTATTTAGGCTAACTTATGAATTGTAAAATATAATTGACCTAATAATAGGTAGTAATCAGCGGCGCTTCAAACAATTTAATATACCTTCTGCTTTTTCAGGCGCAAAATAGTGCTTTTTCTTTTTAAAGTTTCTGATTTTTTTTTGGATTAATGCACCACTTATAACTTAATTATCATAATTGATGATGTTTAATATCAAACTAACTTGAGTAGCGCTTGATCGAAAAAATGACAATTAAGAGATTGCTGTTGCGCATTACAGAGATCAGTTAGACCCAAATTCGAATAAAATTATCTAGATATACGTCTTGTTTTTGAATTCTTTTTTGGTCCGACCATTGAAAATGGGGGGGACTTTGTATTCGGGTGTGTTTTAGATTTTTCCACGCAAAACTAGGTACCACAAATAATCATCGGACTGCGTTGATTGATATATCATATCATAGTCTATCCTGTTGAGATTCGAACCACTTAAGTAAATTCCCAAAAACTGTTTCTAAAGTGGAGAAAAACCGGGTTGAAATATCTCACTTCCCGTCTAATTTCAAGCAGGGAAAACCAGCGAGCAGGCTTGTCTATTCTTAACTTAGGCCGTTTAAAGTAACATAATTTTGCTTAATTCGAGTATAATTAGAATTTGGAGATGTTTAATGCCATTACGTCATTGAAATCTTCAAAAATTCAAACAATTTCTGCAAAAAAAAATTTTATTGTAAAAAAATTGCAAGGTTTTTCTTGGTTATTTTTGTTTATCCAGTCATTTTTTGTCAGAAACTGTTTCGGGTTTGCCCATTTTACTATGACTGTCGAATATGCCTAAACTATAGTTTTATGTCAGATCCTTTCATCACACCAGGCAAAAAAACCTACATTAATTTGAAAAAAAAAAAACATTTTTTTTTGGTAGATTTTTAAAGACTATGGTCAGAACATTCTGATCTACTTGCACAGTAACCGGCTCGCCGTGTTTTTATTTGCTCAGTCACGGAACGAAAAATTACAATTTGTGCTTGATTTGATCAATTGAATGAAGTTTTCCACACTAGTTATTTTCTAAAACAGTCTTCCATATTTATAATCCTACTTCTGAGAAAGAACTGGAAAACCCTCATCTGAGAAAAAGAAATTTTTATCAAGTAAACAAAAATTTGTACCTTATAGAAACCTTTCAAATATCTGACAAAGTGCATTTTTTTTTCGTTTTGCCTTCGAACTGCAGCTCCAAGAAATTGAAAATTTTGCATTTTCTTTAATCATGTAGCATTTTGACTGAGGTTGATTAATATATGCAACTCCAGAAAACCTAGACTGTAGAACTTACTTGCTTTTATTACTCAAAGGAGATCTTATCTTAAGAAATTATTTTGGAACTCGAATTTCTATGATGTTATCAGAAATTTTAAAAGTCCAATAGATGAACTCTTACTATTTTTTTTTAAAAAGTCAAACAGGAATTTCAATTAACTAAAACGTCGAAATTCATAGGAGATGGGTGTTAAAGTTTTACAAAAAAAACATTGGTAAATGTTTGATTGCATTGGAACATGACTGTTTGTTCCAATAACTCGAAATGCAATTTTCTTGTCAACGTTTTGTCTTCGAACTGCAGCTCCAAGAAATTAAAAATCTTGCACTTTTTTTAACGTAGAATTGATTTTCTAATAACGAAGTTAATACATGTAATTTGATCTTGTGTTCTAATGTTATTCATGTTTAATGTGTTCACATGGAATAACATGTTTTTTTACGTAAGATTTTTCTTCATTAGTTTGTACTCCATTACATATGAACGCATGTGCTTTTGATCTTAATAAAATTTTTTCACCAATCCAAATTGTTTGGGGTGTTTTTGTTGTAATTTTTCAGTAAAGTTTTTTTGTTTTTGTTACCAATGTACTCAACAAACACCAAAGATCAGAAAAATACCACCTTTGTTTAGAGTTGAGACTAACCTTATTAATTTCGTTATCAGAAACAGAAAATCGCAATCAATATGGAATTTTCTACGACTTGAAAAAGTATGCTCGAACGTACTCGACCCAAGCAAAAAGTTTTTCTGCAGTCGCGGGCATAAAAAATGTGCTCGACCATGCTCAACTCAAGCAAGATATTTTTCGAATGTCTAGATCACAATTAATGAGCTCGACCTTGAAATACCTGGCTCTGCTAGAGTTGACTTCATGCGATTGCTCACTTATCATGTTTTTTTTTCTCAGTCTGCTGAACATTATTAAAAATTTTCTAACCTGGTTCTTGCGCGGCTTTTGAGTTTTTTAAATAAATCGCTCAAAAACCGCTCAAACCGCTCATTATGAAGCAAGATTTTTAGCGCACTCGTCTGAAAAAACCGCTCAAACCGCTCAAATTTTGCTTAAATTTAGTTGAAAACTCTCGATTCGGGTATGTCTAATTTACCAAGCTGCTACGCGTCCGTAAAATTCTTCCATAATGTCACACACAAAAAAACTACGTTTATGAAACATAAAAGTCCGTAGTTTTTTTAATATGGTAGGAACATTCTAAGTTGTCCGGCTGTCTTTGTTGATTTATGTAAATTAGGTAAGTTTTTTTCTGCGTGAGAAAAATATTATTGTTTTTATTTTAGGGTTCTTGAACAGGATTTGGCGAATACTGTTATTCTAATCGATGAGCTGTACGTTGCGGAACAGCTGCAAAAGACGCTTAAAAACGCCAAAAGGCTGGATATGTACAAGAAGAGCAAATGTTGCTGGGTTGCAATGATAGAAGCTGGTCAGCGAACTGTTGACAACACGCAATTTCTCAAAGGCACGGGTTTCAAGTTACAGCAGCTGCACGTCGTGTATCGAAGTGCACGCCACATCAGTGAGATTACTCACAAGTTCATAGACATCCTTTTCCCAGTTAACCTTCAAAGCTCCAAAGTACGAGGGTGTTTCGAGTCATCGCAGAATGCAATAGAAGTACAACCATTCGAAAGCATCAAAAAACTAACGATACAGTCAATGGCAAACCTTCTGAAAAATTTCAAGCCTAGCAAGCCTTCAGATCAAATTGTGATTTTGTTCACAGACAAAAACCCTCGAAAACAACCACTAAATGAGATTGAGGGCTACTGTCAAGAAAGAGGGGGCCTCCGATTTTTCAAGTCTGTTGTGGGCTTGTGGGACGAAAGCCAAAAATCCTTCACAGGAATTGAGGCCAAATCGGTGATCATTATAATAGACCTCGAAGTTATGTACACCAGATCTCTTTATTTGATAAATTTGGCAGTTACTAGGGCCCAATACGGTGTTGGCGTTTTCATAAAGAAAAAACTTGAAAAAAACCCTGTTTGGTGTGATTATGTTAAGGGCGAAAAACCTCGACGCTTAAAGGCATACGAAGTCTTTCTAGAGACGGATGACAATTCTTCAAATAATCCAGAATTGTCGAAACTACAGAGCGGAGGCGGTGTTGAACACTTGCAAAATCTTTTCCAAAAAAAATCTATGGATGAAAACGAGGTAGCCAAATTATTCGAATCGAAGACGCTGAAAGTTATCTTTCAAAGAGTCTTCTTGTTCGAGAATGTCAAAATGATCAATCTTTTCTACAAAAAGTTGGGATCTGGAACACGACTGGAAGAAACCGACGGAGGTATGAAATGATAATGTTGTTTCTAAACTTACCCAATAACTCTTATCAAAATGATCTAGATGACTCTTATCAAAACATAAGAGCTCTTTTAAGCTACCATCCATGTCGAGGTCAACCACCGATTCCAGTGGCAAATTCAAACAACGCTGTGCACCAAATAGCTTTAGCGAGAACTGTTTTGGTAATTTTTTCCTGGGGGTGGGGGTGTTTGCAAGAGTTTTGAATAAAACTGATTCGATAGCACAAAGCACTTGGTCGTATCCGTCGTTTTTCTGTGATGTAGGAGTAATCTGATCATAGTAATTGACAGGGAGGGATGTAATTTTATCCTCAGGAGTTTCTAAGAGGGGAAGGGATTAAAATTGTCACCGATTTTAAACTACAATCAAGGAAAAAATTCACAATAATGGTCCTACAAATTGGATAACTAGAAGAGAAGAGAACTTATCATTTGAAAACCAAGTAAAAGCTGGATCGTTTATAAAAATTGGCGTGAACTAGAGGAAAATGAATACAAAAAAATGAATGAAAATGAAAAAAAGGAATAAACTGAAGGAAGTTTTAAAAACGTTTATAAAAAGTAGTACTAAATTTCTTAAAAGAATATACGAGTAAAAACGAATAAGAAAATAAAATAGCATAAAATTACCAATTAAAGAAAAACAGTTTTTGAAAATTCTCAAAAAAAAAAACGATACAAAATAGTTTAAAAATAAATGAATGGAAATATGTTGGATCTTCACCTCGACGCTGTAACCACTCCCGCAGCTTCGTTGCTGTGGAGTTAATCCAAAAAATATAAGAACACTAAGTCCGGAAATTGCTCAATGAATAACTCCCACTCGGGACAATTCACACCAACTGTATAGGGCAGGGTTTCTACCAATCGATCGTATACGATGACGGAGCCATAGGCCGTTCACTACCAGCAGAGCTTCAGTAGACGCCAGGCTCTCAGCGTGTAACTTGATTTGATCTTTTCCTAATGAAAAATTGATATGTTGTGAGTAGTATTGTAATCCGCCGTGTGTCCTAAGGGGAGGGGTCATTCCTAAGGGAGGTCAAAAAGGTCTCAAAACCTAAGTGAGTGGTCCTAAAATTTAGCCCCCCCCCCCCACTTAAGCTTTGAGACCTTTTCGACCCTCCCGTAGGAATGACCCCCTCTTAGGACACACGGTGGATTACAGTTGAGGACCCCAAATTTTTAGGGGTCCGCCAGTATAGGGGTCCGCCTCGGATCCAAGGGCAGGGATTTTGCATTTTTCCCAGCGCTTTGCCCTCTATCACCGAAAAGTGCTGGGATCCTAGTTTTAGGATCCAAAATTTTTTTTTTCGGCCTCCCAACTAGGATTTTACCAAACATAGTCGCAAAACGCTAGTTCACTGGCGGAAATTAATTTTTTGGATCTTGAAAGTTTTTGGTTTAACTCGAAAAATTTTCTACCGTCACTGTAAACGTACGTAAAAGAATTGAAATGCATGTTCGTTCGCATTCACCGCCGTCTTTAACAACCTTTTTTTTAGCATCAGCTACTGAAATGTTGAAAAATAAAATAGATAAAATGAGTTTAATAGGCAATTGGCACACTAAGAATATTGATCAAGTAAATTTAACTTTCTCAGTTGTTTCATCTGATGTCAGATCAAAAAGTAGTATTATTCACAATCGTCATAAAGTTCTCATCTCGAGGTTTGTTGAAATTGCAAAAATAACAATATGCTCAAAGTTGTAAGCTGCTGTTTTATATCTCGAGGTTTGTTGAAATTGCAAAAATAACAATATGCTCAAAGTTGTAAGCTGCTGTTTTATTTGATTGAGCTCTTAAAAATAATGTGGCGCGCTTATGTAAAAATGGTAGGGCTACTGATTTGACCATTGCTGCTAATGAGAACCGATTTAATTACTCATTCCATTTTGACTTTATGATGATTGAGAAAGGTGCGGAGCGAATGATTTTTCGTTTCTAGTAAAAATGATATAAACTATGATGTCGCCATTAAACTTAGACCATATGGATGTCTTATTGGCATAGACAATTCTTCATTGAACAAATACCTGAATGATTCAAAAATATTACGACTGCATTCAACTTTACACGATGCCGCGGGATTTGTCCACGAGGTTTATAACACAGGTCCCACCTACTGTTATATGCTACCCTGGAAATGTAACAACAGCCTGATTGGTCACTTGAGTGGTATTACGTTCTGCTTATATGTTAAACTGACCAAACCGATTCTCTATCAATTTTTAGAATGTTGAAGGAGGATTCCGTTGTAGGAAAAATATTTTTATAGTTAAAGAACTAGCCATTGAAGCTTCTGGTTACAGTGACTTTCTTGTTTTTCTATCTCCAGCCAGTTTCAATTCACTTCCTAAATCTGAACAAAAAGCATGCAACTGGTTGACAAATAAATTGCGCGGACTTCACTGTGAAAGCGGCGATTATTTATATTTAAACCTCAATCAGATTATTCAAAATTTTGTTTTGAGAAAACCTAATGCCATCTTTTACGCTAAAAGAAAAGAAAAGGCTGATCTTCTGGCAAAGTATTTGGCACGAAAAATTGTGAACCTTGATGACTTGGATTGCCCGAGAATTGAAAGTTTAATTTCAAAAATTATCCAGCTTGCAATAGACGTTCATATCATAACCACTCCAGGAATCATTGCGCCTTGAAGAAAAGCATGTAGCTTTTTGATTGACTGAAGAAAGCAACAGCGAGAGACTAGCGAAGTTGGAGACGAACCTATCTCCAAATTCAGTGTTATGTGCTTGGATGAATCCAGAAAGTGACATCAAAATATCATTAACAAGAGTAGAACGAATCGATTGCCGAGAGCAAGTGGTTTAGCGAAAAGAACAAATCACTTTATCTGAAGAAGAATTAACTACTTTGAGAAGGTTTTTTCCCTGTGGTTGACCAATTCATCTACTTTCAACGATTCAGGTTTGATCAAAATTTTAGCCAGCAAACGAGGAGCTTATCTTCCCAAGCAAGTCTTCGTGCAGAAACGTCAGTCAGGAGTTCAAATGGTCCTCAGCAGCAGTGATTTACCTGAAGAAGTTCAGAAATTCGTAAAAAAAAACTCAGTGAAGAAAATCATTTATCATATAAAAACTATAACTGTCAAAGCCAATTATGTAATGGAAATGTATGAAAATGAAAATGATATTCTTAAAGCTTACATTGGTTATATTCGATACGAAATTTTTCTACTGACCAGAACAATAAATAATAAGTTTCATAACCCGACATTTTTTTCCTCAAAAAAAAAAACGGTTGATATAGATAGATAGTCGGAGAGAGAGAAAAAAATTGAGAACATGAATGTCTGAAATAGCAAATGATGAGCCTGATGCAACTAGAGTTACTGATTTTGTTCATGGTCAAATTAACTCCGGAAAAAGTTTTTGGAAGTTTCGTTTTGATGCCACTGTTCCCAGATTAGAAGTATTTTTTATGTCTCAATTGATTATATTTTTAATTTTCCTAAACTTTCGTCTTTATAAACTTTCTTTGACGCAACTAAGCTGTGAAGAAACATCAGTTTGGTTTTCCATTGTGTCTGGTTTAATTGGGTAAAAAGAATTCGAAAAGTTTCATGGATTCGATTGTTTGAGAAACATTGAAAACACTCTGTTAGTGTTTGATGACTCATGCGAAGAAATATACAATGAGAAAGACTTCGTTAAGATAGCAACAGCAGGAAGATACAAAGGTTTAGATATTATTTTTGTCAAACATAATTTGTTCCAACAAAGACGATGGTCACGAACTATTGATTTGATCTCATCTCACATCCTTTTATTCAAATCACCTCGTGATAATCAGCAACTTGATCATCTCAGAAGGCAATTTCATGCACCTAACTTTTTGCGACAATCGTTTGAACTGGCTACAAAGGAAGGCTTGGACATCTATTAATAGATTTAGAACCACGAAAATCAGACTGTCTCAGATAAAGTTCAAACACCTGGTCCGTCAGTTTTCTATTTACCAAAAGATAAAGTAGAAATGACAACTCAATCAAACAAAAAAAAACCGCAACTATCATACTTGAATCGATTAAGATTCCTAAATGCAAGAAAAACTAATCCTCCATTTATACCAACCCCAAACCACTTATCAATGCCCCAGCACACAACAAGCAACAAGAACAAACTCTCCTTCCCACTGAAGATTAGGAAAGTGAACTGGAAACAAGTACTGAGCTTAATGACGCTTAATCCACTGAACGTATTATGTTACAATTACAACTCATTGTCAAAAACAAACCTAAGCGAGTTAAAAAAAACTATATATATTTTTTAAAAGATCTTTACAAAAAAAATGAAGAGCTTTATGTTGATAAAGTTCCAACCGGTCTTAAGGCATCAGTTTTTTAGAATGATATACAACAACAAACTAAAAATTTTACAACCCTGCTTTCATACTGATTTTGAAGTCTCTCAAACTTGACGAACAGTTGGTTATGAACAAGTATGCCACAGCAAAGAATTCGAGGTCCCACAAAATCCCCATCAACAGCAAATGAGAAGAAGCCGCAGAAGAAGAAAACTCTAAATTAAATAGAACGCCCGATAACGATTCAGATTCTGCAACGACAGAGAAGACGAAGACGAATACAAAAAAAAT